>NW_023494799.1:20294472-20436972 GCF_904425465.1 Colossoma macropomum | reverse complement strand
AACCCTTGAAGAACCATCCTTTTTAAGTGTGTACATCCAAGAGTGTCAATAGAACACGTTTATAGAACCTTTTTTACCGCAATTATTTCATTTACCGATTAATTTCAGCTTTTCTGCATATTTGTTTGTTAACAATAACATTTTTATTTGTAAACAAATTAAACTGGAACGGGCTGTTTTTTGGAACCGTTAAGGATGCTAATCACGCATGCGCACTGCGGCCACCGTCATAAATCTCCTGCAGCGATAAAGCCTCTCCGCTGCCCAGTCCGCCTTTAATTACTTTGTCAACAGAGAATAATTGTAATTGATTTCTGCTCCTCTGTCCCTTCATCCCCTTCACACCTTCTTCCTTAGCACGCAGTGAGGCAAGTAAAGGCAGGACGTCCCGCAGAACCGGCTCCAGTGGCCTACTAGTGCTGTTAGAACTTCCCAACTGATACCTGCGTTACAGTATTATCAGATTCTAATTAACCTGCAGTGCTGTGGAAGATAAGCGCGGCTCACTTTACTGCAATATTTGATTATGGAAAGCCGGTTGTGTTTTTGCGAATCAGTCAGAGGAACATGGGTTATCTAATCAGGAATAAATCACTGCAGCTGTGTGTCAGTGAGTTTCGGCTCATTGGGGGCGGTGACACTCCTTGACCCCGAGATAACAGCCTCAGTGATCAGTCGTTAATTACAAACAAGGCCAATATAATTAATTCATTACCCAGCTTTACTTTCCCTTCTGTATCACTAGCATGTGATAAGAGTCCACTGACGAAGCTCTTCATACACTATTAATGAGAAAAATACAGCTGCCAAACAGGGTGCTCTCATTTGATTGGGTGATTTTCATCATTTTCCATCTTCCTTGAGAGGCTGGAAGCGCCATAATAACCGCGATTGATTGATTGAAGTGTCAAATCTAGTGAGGCTAATTAGCTACCTTACTTAACTAGTTAGCTTAAAGTATTGGCTGACATGAAATACGGCACTGTTCTGCACTCACACACAAAAATTTCTACATTTAGACAAAATCAATATATTTTTCTGCTATTGTTGAAAACATGAACAGAGCAACGTGTTCCACGGAGGGTAGCCTAAATGCTAAGTAGGGTTAGCTTCCTAACTAGCAAGCTCTTCATAGAGTCATCATTTCACAAATATCAATTGATATCATACATCCCACAGTCTTAAAAAGTAAAGGGTTCTTTAGTAAAGACAATGGTTCGTTATACAACCTTGAACAGTCAAAGAACGCTTACGGCTCTTTGGGGTGTGATATGGTTCTTTGACATTGTAACAGTGGCAGAACACTTTTGGTGCTATATAGAACACTTTTCAAGAAGGTTTTGTATAGAACCATCTACAGCACATTCTCCATCAATCTGAAGAACCATTTCACCATGCAAAGTATTCTTTGAGATGTTCATGGTTCAATACAGAAACATTTTCTTTAATAAAGAACCCCTGAATCTTTGCTAAGAGTGTAGTTTACTTTCTGGTGCACGTATTGGTGATGTAATAGTGGTGACTTTATCTTCACCAGGAAGAGTAAAGAATTTGCTAAATTATCGCCTGCTTCAGCTGCAAGTGTTTCCAAAAAAAAAAAGGGACCCCCTTAAATACCATTAGATTCTGTTGGTAACAAAACGGGACCATTTGGTACTGGACTGATGGCCAGTGTGAGAAGCATGGCTCCAGTTTTATGGCGCCAAAGGTTAAAAAAAAACACCCTAAATTAGTCTTTAACCTGTTAACTGTGGCCCCATTTTGGCCTGAAATAACTTACCAAAGTAAGGGGGGCGCTGTTCCCAGACTTTGGGCTACAGTCATAATGTCGGTCTGAAAGGAAACGCTCTCAATAACTGTATGAATTACTGCCACAGAGTAAATGAATACCTCCCGCCGTCTAGTCCGTTTCACTGAACACTGTTTATATCACATTTAGAGCCAGTTATTCATTTAACCTAATGAGAAACTGTAGAACAGAGTCAGTTTATATCACAAAACTAACATTTAGAGTCAGTTATTCATTTAGCCTAATGAGAAAATGTAGAACAGAGTCACATTACCTACATTTACAGTGTTTTTCCTATCTAATGAGATTTATTTAGTATTTGTGTGAATGGTCACACTGTTAGGTTAGACCAGGTGGAGTTTTTTGTTGTGTGACAAGTTTTACTTCTACATTTCTTTTTTATTAGCTACAGCAACATAATCCAGCTTGTGTATAACTTAATCGGTAAACTAACTCAACATTATATATCTGTTTTGAACCAATTATGCTGATGATTACCATTTAGTGCAAGAGCAAAACTTTACAGGAACAAATGCTGCTCACAATAAATTATAGTGAACAGCTACTAATTATAATTATGCTACATGCATAATACTGTCATGAGAATTGCTGGCTAACAGTTTCCAGTCATCATTAGCCACATTAGCACATTCGCTCACTCCACTCCTTTCAGGAAATGCCACAAAATAGTTGTGAAATGAAGAGACACAAACAGGTAACATCACAGATATTTAGAAAAGGGCAGGCAAGATATTAAAAAGAGCCACAAAAAACTTTATTAAGCAAACCAAAGCCTCAGAGCCAGCACAGTCATCAGTTACCTTCATAGAATTATGATTCATAATGTGGTTTTTGAGCCCTGCTGTAGTATCAGCAGCGCTGTCCAATGAGCTATGCAAATACAGATCTACTGTCAGCATTTTCTAATGCAGCTGACTGGCCGCTGGGTTCGGAAACAGATTGAGAAAAAACAGAGCAGTTCCAATGTTCAGATCTGGGACACAGATCGGTAGGACTTCAGAAAGGTGGTTCAGAACTAGAGTAAAATATAAAATCTCTGTTCTGTGCCATAAACCGGCAAATTTAGTCTTTTCATCTCACAGAAATGGGTCACTAGGGGAATGGTCAGAAATGAAGTCCATCTAAGCCTCTAAACAATACTTAACTGGATAAAAAATGGAAAGTAGGCTTAAAAAATGGTTCCTCAAGGTTTTTTTTTAGTAAAGACAATTGTTCTATATAGAACCATGAACAAATTTGCATGCTCAAATGGTGAAATGGTTCTATAGATTGATAGAGAATGTGTTGTGTATGGTTCTACAGAGCACCAAAAGGGGATCTGCTATTGTTGCAAGCTTGACATTGTGAAAGCAGAATCCTTTTCGGTGCATCAATCTGAAGAACCATTTCACCATGCAGAGAACATTTTGAGCATACCAAGGTTTTGTTGGGTGTTTATAGCTCTATACAGAGCCACTGTATTTACTGAGGAACCCTTGAAGAACCACATTTTTTAAGAGTGTAGACAAGACTGCACAATTTCATTAATCGCTATTGTGATATCGGCCTTTGCAATATTCACATCCCAGAAGGCTGCAATATGTAAATGAGCCCTCAGATGGCAATGGAAATCTACCTTCCTGCAGAGTCTAGTACCAACCACAATCTGCCACACATGCTCCAAGTAATTAACTTCTTCTGAAGTCCCTGATTGCCTGGATTAGAAGTGTTAGTTTTAGCTTATGGTGAGCGTAGAATGCAGATGCAGGTTGGAACTAAACTCTGTTGGAAAGAAGATCTCCAGGACCAAGGCTGGTGACCACTCAGTAAATAAGTGCTGTGATCATCCTGACCAATCACAGCTCCAGATGAGCTTCTAATTCATCAAAACACCCTCGGAAACTCCTCTGGAGCTGTGATTGGTCAGGATGATCACAGCACACAGTAAACAGCACTGATGTAATCCAACAGAAGGCAATTATTTTGGTAAAAACAATGCATTCTGACCGTGTCTTTCGTTCACTTATGAGTTTTAATATACTGCAAGATCTACCGCAATCACAATATACAGCAATATAATCACAATATGACATTTTTGTCCAAATCGTGCAGCCCTAATCGGAGAGAATAACCATCATCAGCACTGGACTTTGACACTGAGAGGCACTTCGTAGTTTTGACAGATGCTGACATCTCTAAATCAGAAGCAGGTTTTTCTTTCTCACTGAAGGCTGTAAGTTTGCCTCCAGTCAGCAAGGTTTAGAGTCACCAGCAGCGCCCGGGGATCCTTCCTGTTCTTACGAACTGTGATACGGCCTGGCAGCTTATCACCTAAACATGGAAAGGCAAACCGAATAAGATTAAAACAAGGCAATGAAAAACAGGTCATTAGATGATGACAACAAAATCAAGATGTAATGTATTATTTCTGACTCTCAGTTCACTGAAATGAGGAGAAACTTTTAATCCAGACCATGATGGTGTCTTTGTAAAAGCAGAGATATTTTCTTACAACCCCATTTTCAAAAAAGTTGGGATGCTGTGCAAAATGTAAAAAGGAAACAGAATGCAATGAAGTGCAGATCGTTCAAACCCTATATTTAACTGAAAATAGTAATAATTAAATTAGAAATTTTGAAAAATTATTGCTACTGAGTGCTGACTGGTTGGTGAGGAGAGCAGCTCGTTGGCTGTTCATGCTCACTGATGTCACGAACATACATGATGCGCCATTTTGAACTCCTATAACTCAAGTTCAAAAGCTCTTAAAAATATAACAGCAGTGTTAAAATGTTTTATGCTGTTCAGTGTTCAGAGAATGAATGTATTCTTTTATATTAAAAATGTTTAAGCATTTATAAAATATGATTTTGCTTGAATGCTCCATATTAACCTTTTCATTTTGGACTTGGTCAGGAGTGCCCTCTAGCGTTTGAGAAACCCAGAAGACATTACAGAGTGATAATTGTCCTCTTTACAAGTTCTCTGGCCTGAGATCATCACCCACAGCAGTGAACGTCAAGCTAACGCGGTGCTAGACAGCATATATTCACAGCACAGCTGCAAACAGTGTCCTGCCGTACTCGAATCTCACTAGGGCTGTGATTTTGGAGATTTGGATTTTACAGCCCCCCATCGCCACCACCCCCCACCCAAAAGGCGAAGCTTCGAATATTCACTGCTGATTACTGCTGAAGCTCCGGAGCCCAAAAAATGTTATGCGGGACAGCCCTAACTTCAAGCTGTCTATAAAGAATGTAAATTAAATGTAAATGTACATAATTTACATTATGTGGCTATGTGGTTAAATATGTAATGCTGGAATTTACATTTAAGTTAAATAATAGCAAAATGACAGTAACCCTCTACCAGCGCTGTGTGGTCTGATCTGGCCTGACAAAGTTACCTGAACGCTAATACATCTTATTACACTTTTATTTTCTGTCCTAACCTTTAAAGGGTCACGCTTCTAATTCTAATGACTGATCTGAGTGATTAAAACGGTTACTGGACACGCTGTATCACTGTGATGTCAAACTGAAGATCCATCAACACACACACATTTCTCCTTTTTTGTTTGTTTTACAGTTTGACGTCACACGCTAAACTCGAGTTTGATGTCTCATGTACAATAAATCCAGTCAGTGAGAGCCTGAGGGAGACAGTCTGACACACTGATCAGATCCAGATGGTGGAGGACACACACACACACACACACACACCTTGCGTCAAAGGCCAGAAGACAACAGTGATGATCATAACAGATAATCACTTTGATTAACTTCACATTCCACTGCCGAGGGGTAAATGAGTGTTTATTCATTCAGCAAATACACACATACACACAGTTCTGTGTGCTGGTGTTCCAGAGGAGAGGAAAATGCTGACTGCAGTGATTTAAATTCTTTTCTGCCACGAGACGGAGGCAGCAGAGCGATGATGACAGAACAGTCACTACAGAGAGAGAGAGAGAGAGAGAGAGAGGGAGGTAGAGAAAAAGAGAGAGGGAGACAATGGGGAGAGAGGGAGAGAAAGACAGAAAGAGAGAATAGGGACAGAGGGAGGGAGAGAGAAAAAGAACGGGAGACAGAAAGAGAGAAAATGAGTAGAGAGGGGGAGAGGGCGAGAGAGAGAGGGAGAGAATGGGGAGAGAGAAAGAGAGAATTGGGAGGGAGAAAGAAGAAAGCGTGAGAAACAACGGAGGAGAGAGGACAGAAAGATAAAGTGTGGAAAAATGAGAGAAACAAAAAGAGAAGGAGAGAGTGGAGAGAGAGGAAGAGAGAAAATGAGAAAAAGAGAGAACGGGGAACAGGGAGACAGAGAGAATGGAAAGAGAGAGAGAGAGAGAGAGAGAGAAAGAACGACAGAAGGGAATTGAGACAGGAAGAGGAAGAGATAGAAGAGAGAGAAGAGAGACGGAGAAAGAAGAGGAGAGAAAGTGAAAAAAGAAAGAGAAAAAAGGGAAAGACAGAAAGAAAGAAGAGCAAATGAGGGAGGAGAGCGAGAAATAATAAGAGAGAAAGAGGAGAAAGAGAAAGAGATATAAAGAAAGAGAGAGAGACCAATAAAGGGTCAAAGTTATTTATTTTTTAATGAAAGGCGCGGATCCAGTGGACGGCGCTTTCTCAGTTTTCTCTCTGAATTAAGACACTCTGGCTGGTCGGGGGGCTGACAGGGGTGTGGAGTTCAGTGTTTTTGCAGTGAGTCGTTTAACCAGGTTTCAGCAGAACTAATGGTGAATATGAGGCCTTAGAGTGAATTATCTAGCAGCACTGTGAGAAGGAATGTCCACAGAACATTCACAGAACGTCAGAGTCACGCTGAGGAATTGCACAGCTTCCAAATGTAAGTTCATTAGTTTTCTAGGCAAAAACACTCAAGAAGAGCTGAAGACAGAATATTAAACAAAATAATAGTGTACATACTGGCTCTTTTAATTAAAACCAGCCATGCAGTCGGAGAGCTGATGGACTGCTGCTGTCCCACCTCCCTAATACTGCATTTAGTCATCTCACAACTAGCAGGAGTGACAACAACATCTATTAAAGTCCCATCAGTGCATAAACTGCCTGTGTGTGTATTTGTGGGGTCAAAAACAATACTGCTGCTCAGGATCTGTAATTGGCAGCGTCAAAGGGCAAAAACACACCCAAAGTAATGTTATAAATGTAATAAATCAATATGAAACATCTAAATCAGGGGTCACAACCCAAATGTTAAGAAGAGCCATTTTGTCCTTGTCCACCTTGGCAGCCACAACATTTTATGTCCATTTTACAATCTTGGCTGTAATATGTCTCACTATGTGCTAATGTGCTAGTATAAGCTAACAAATATAAACGCAGACTTACTTTACTCTGCTTTAAGCTTTAGCTCAGCTATAGCTGCTGTTCTCGCATCTCCAGCAGGAAACTTTTCCAAAAGTGGAATAATTTCTTGTAAAATGTCTCTTAACTTTCAATTTTTTGCAAGGCTGAAGCTGGCGAATGAGAAGCAACTTTAGCCTCGTGACTTTTTAATGTTTGACAGTTTCTCGTTGCAGATTAAACATATCAGCAAACCAGCTGGAGTGATTATAAATGTAAATAAGTCCATTCGTCTCCACATTATTGATGTTCGTCTTAAATCTTTCTCTTTGCCTTTTCGTTAGCTACTAGGTAGGCCAGACTGTTGTCTGCATTGCTATGGTGACCAGCAGTCTGTGCAACAACCTTCAGGGTAAAAGGGTGGATTAGCAGTTATACATTATTTCCAGCATTTAAGACATTTTACTGTTAAAACTGTGTTAGAACGATCAGCAAGAAGGAGAATTATTTTATTTTCACCTGTACCATGTTGCCGACCCCTGACCTAAATATACTAAGAGAAAGTCACTAATAAAACAGCAAACGCTTCCATCAACACCATTACGCATCACTACCCCATCTGATTTGGCCGCAAGATGCACCTACAGTGGCATGCAAGAGTGTAGGCACCCTTGGTTCACATTTCTGTTACTGTGAAGAGCTAAGTGAGTAAAAGATGACCAAGGCATAAAAAACATGACATATTTCTTGAATATTTCAAGCAATATTACTTTTTTATTTCCATCTTTTACAGTAGACTTTGGTGGTGTCTATTTTTTCATACTTTAATACATTCCAGACATTTTACCTAGGTATACGGTACATGATGGTGTTTGTTATTAAGCTGAGATGAGCTGCTGGTGAGAGAAGTCACTTACATGCTTTTACGCTTTTTGCTGTTTCGTCTAGCATTATTTAAAAATTGTAAAAAAAGGAGTTTACCTTGTGTAGTTACCAAATAAGTGGATACAGTGCACAATTTTCAAGCCAACATTCAATAAATGTTAAACTACACTATATGGACAAAAGTACTGAGACACAATTATTGAATTCAGGTGTTTTATACAGTCTCATTGCTACAGGTGTATAAAATCAAGCACCTAGCCATGCTGTCAGCCTTTACACATATTAGTGAAAGAATGGGTCGCTCTCAAGAGCTCACTGAATTCGAGCATGTTGCTGTAATATGATGCCATCGTTGCAACAAGTTAGTTTACAAAATTTCTTTTCTAGATATTCCACGATCAGCTGTGAGTGGTATTATTAAAAAGTGGAAGTGTTTAGGAACCTCAGCAACTCAGCCACGAAGTGTCAGACCACGTAAAGTTACAGAGCGGGTTGCTGAGTGCTGAGGAGCATAGTGCATAAAAGCCATCAACACTCTGCTGACTCAACAACTGCAGAGTTCCAAACCTCCTCTGGCTTTAACATCAGCACAAAAACTGCACTGGGCGCTTCATGACGTGGGTTTCCATGGCCGAACAGCTGTACTCAAGTCTTTTACCTATTCTGTGGAGTGACGAATCACGCTTCTCTTTCTGGCAGTCTGATGGACGAGTCTGGGTTTGGCAAATGCCAGGAGAACGTTACCTACCTGACTGCATTGTGCCAACTGCACATTTTGGTGGAGGAGGGATCATCCTATGGGTTGTTTTTCAGGGGTTGGACTAGGCCTCTTAGGTCCAGTGAAGGGAAATCTTAATGCTTCAGCACACTAAAACATTTTGGACAATTGTGAACTTCCAGCTTTGTAGAAACAGTTTGGAGAAGGCCCTTTTCTGTACCAGCATGACTGAGCCCCAGTGCACAAACCAAGGTCCATAAAGGCATGGCTGGGTGAGTTTGGTGTGGCCCTCATAGAACCCTGACTTCAACCCCATCAAACACCTTTGGGATGATCTAGAACAGAGACTGTGAGTCAGGCCCTCTCGTCCAACATCAGTGTCTGACCTCAAAAATGCTTTTCTAGATGAATGGACAAAAATTCCCACAGACACTTTCCAAAATCTTGTAGAAAACTTCCCAGAAGAGTGGAAGCTGTTAGAGCTGCAAAGGGGGACCAACTCTATATTAATGCCTTTGGATTTAGAATGGGATTCATAAAAGCTCCTGTAGGTCTAACGTATAGGTGTCCCAGTACTTTTGTCCATATAGTGTATCTACAGAACAACTGATAAACGTTAATCAGTGCTGCTAACAGGAGAGAGGAGCTGGTTAGCTTAGCTTTGCTATGACAGTCAGGATATTTATGACAAGCATTTTGACTTTTCAATTAACTGAACTTTGGTTAAGCTCAATAAAGTCTGTCCTTTTTTTTGTTAGCGCCACATGTTAGTGAGTTCCCACACCACCAATTAGTATCCATCCCAGTTTTCTGTTGAGCAACACTTATCATCTGGACCATAAATTGGCCTTAAACACACAAGGCTTACAGTATGTTGAACTGCAGTTTCAAGCGGACCAAAGAACTATAAGTCTGACTGTACAGCACAATCCACCCAGAAGAGTCTTTGGAGAGCAGGCAGAAAGGCCAGCAGTGTAATTGCGTTTGCTGTTTTGATGACCCTTTCAGTCTTTTGATTAAAAGCCTCAAAAAGCCACACTCAGGGGAAGACAGAGATCTAAACTTCGAGCACTGTCACCAAATATAATTAGAAGTGGATAAACCTGAACCAATTTCTGTCCTCAAGTTCTCCCAAAGTGAAACTACTTCCCCAAGTAAAAACATCTCCAACATCAAAAGATTAATATCAAAGCCAATCACGGCATATTTACCGAATCATATTTTTAACCCAAAACAGCTTACCCAAAGTAAAGGGGGCGCTGTTCACACATACTTTGGGCAACAGTCATGATTTTGGTCTCATTTGAAAGGAAACACTCTCAAGATTAATAATAACTGTATGAATGACTGAGGCAGAGTAGCAGAGTCTAGAAGGAGGAGTTTATTTCCTCCTGACTCATAGATCTCTAAACTGATCTCTGACTCTTGCTGTGTTATCAGACCATATGTTGTGGATTATGATGTCTCTGTGGAGAGCGGCGAGGCTTTGAAGGTGAGGACAGATTTGTTAGCACTTACTCATTCTGTACGTATGTTACAAATGAGGCAATCATAACTGCTGTAAATAATGGGTCATAAAATGGTTTGTGTAATCAAATCCTGACATTTCAAGCTATCTAGCGGTTTATTCCATCACCGCATTGCTGGACGATTTGATGCATAAAAACAATGTACACAAAAACAGAAGTGAACGCTTTCACAGAAAAGTACCAATACCGTGACCTAAAAAAGGTAAATTTATCAGATCCAGTTCCAATGAACTACAGTTAAGATAACCATCTTTGGTTAAATATAACCTGCATACAACCATAGCTCAGTGTGTTTAATGTAATGCCACAATAATTTAATAAACAAACAATAAACAAGTGCATAAATTTTAGTTCATGCATCGTATTAAAGAAGACAAGTTATAGCAGATTATAATTTATGGATTATCATGATTAAACTGTGCTGTGGTCATCTGTAAACATAAACATGAAATCATGCACATTTCACTGATAAACGTCCCAACCCTTCACTAAAATTTAAATTTTTATTGGTTCTATTGATGAGATCAGCGGTTTGTTCCTATGGGTCAGTGGCCTGCACAGTTAAAGAGAGTTTCAATAAGTTAAATTAGTTAAAACAGCTTCAACTCAATCAGAAAGCCATGGTGCGTCATCGCCTTAGTCTTATGTCATTCAGGCTTGAGACTCTTGCGCATGTCGCATAAGAGGAACAGTGCAGTAAGAGCTGAAAGAAGGCGACTTTATATGGAGAGGAATTAGTGCCAGATTGAAAAGCAGTCAATACAGTGGAAAAATGTGAAATGCAATGCACACATGACATTACTGTTGCATACTGAGATGCAGAACACGAGCCAAAATGAAAAACAAACCCTCTATTATGGTGCTTTTACGTCACTTAGAAAAAAAGAAAAAAGAACATGAGGATTTGCATTTTAAAAGCGAAATGCTGGGAACTGCTTTTCAATTCGCAAGTCCTCTCCATAACTTAGTATATGTTAGACCTACTTCAAATACAAACGCAGTCTATTCCTGATGAGTATTTCACATAAGAAGCCCAAAAAAAAAAGATAGCAGTTTCAAGTCTGTATCACACTCTAAAAGCATTTCTCACTAGTTTTACTAACTTTAATGTACTTGAAGTGCTACCCAGACACACAGTCTGATTAAAGGCAGTGAGTTCTGGAGGTTCTGAAGGTCCTGAGCTCAGATGAGCCTCTGAAGGATCTCAATAAGCATGCAGTGTAGAGGCACAGCGTCAGCCATGCGTGAAAATGGAGGAGGGAGATATTGCTGATGCTGGAGAAGGGTCGTACATCACAGAGGAATCTGCATTAAACATGGAAACCCTACCAAGAGCAACCAAGGCCGTAATGAGAAATGAGGCGCTTCAAAACGTCTCTATGTGCTCTTCAGATGCCAAAGAAAATACAGCTAGCAAAAGTGATCTGCTTACTGGGCAATACATGAATCTTAAAGCGATGGTGTGTCGAAAAAAACAATTCTACTCTAATGTAGTCGATCAGCCAGGACATGTTTAGTATGTGAAATTCGCTTCTGTAGTTTTAGCGCTGGACAGAATTCAGGCTGGTTGCTACTGTTGTCTTTAGCAATGCTCAGCGCTAACTGGTAGCCATAAGCTTCCATCACTTATTAGCTACATTAGCCTCTTAGCTTCAGGGTTACAACTAAAGAAGCAAACTTCAGACCGTGAACATGTCTGGACTGATTGACTACATTTGGGGTAAAGGGGCATGGGGAGGGGGTGCGTGTAGCAACTGAAGCATGCCCTCCTAAATAATGCAACATGAAGCTATCGCTGAATTCAGTTCCTTCTATTGTCCCCTGAGGGAAATTTGTTTAACAGCCATGTAAACTAAACATGACACAAGAACGTAAAAAAACATAACATCAGCAACATCAACAAAAACACAGATTACAGCTCATATATTAAATACAATAATATAAAAATACATATCACAAATTTACTAGCCCTATCCTAGGATTTCGGTCACGTGATTTTTCTGTTGTGGCCACCATATTTGAGACCAAATTTCTGGCTTCACTGCTCCACACGAACGAAACTAAATGTGACAGATGGGTAAAATTATTCTCCTTACTCTGGAAGCGAAAAACGTGACCTCAACAAAGTCGATAAAAAAGGTGGCATTCCTTATACAGTTTCCCCCTGAACTCCTGGTCCCACTTAAACTGGCATAAAGCTACCAAATTTGTGTTTTCCTGACACTTATATTTATCTCATACACAACCCCTCTCCCTATTTTGGAGAGTCTCTCAAAGCATTTAAAAGCACAGAAGCCCACCGGCTCTTCACGTCAGGGTGGGTAAAGGATCCCATGGTGTTGCATAAAGAGGAAAATAAAACTCTGTCATCATAAGAGGGTAAGGCAACATCAGCTATTTAACACAGATGTGAACAATGCTAGCCTTTGGATAACTTTTGCTAATGTTAACAGCCAAGAAATAAACAGTCGTCCCCCTAACGGAGCTGGAAATAGCTGGTATAACTTTACTCTCTGTTTCTGGAGATTTAAATGACGTTTGAATGGAGAAACATAAACGTTAAATATAAGACAATGTCGTTTGGGTCGGAAAACTAAGTTGTGTTTTGACAGATGTGATTTTGTAAGTTTGCTAGTGCAACCCCCTGCACTGTACGACTGGTTTCCCTGGTTAAAATATCTTACATTATTAGCTAATTAATCCCTCCTTGAGCTGAACGAGGTATGTAGAGAGAAACACTAAACTATACAGTGAAGGGGGCTCCAAGCCTTGAGTTTGAAACACAAAGTACAGCAAATTGAAGGCATCACACTAGTGCAGTCACTCCCTGTTAGGTCCGCAAAACTATACAGTGTGACATCACGCAAAACACGAGAACAGCCTTGGGCATGAAAGAGTTCTTTCATCTGTTACCTTTTATCAGAAGGAAGAAGCTGAAACTCGAAATTAAGTAATGAAGTGGATGGTCCGGAAAACTCAGTATCAATCTTGCCTTCTGCGTAATGGTACAGATGAATGAATGTCTTTTAAGTGAGCCTGGAGAATGCCAGTTATTTTGTTTGCCACCTTAATAATGTTATTTAAATGATTTATATTCTATATTTTTATTTTTATTTTTTTTTATCCTAATCTAATTAAGTTTTTAACTTGATTTTTTAACTATGATATTTTAATGTCTAATTTGATTTTTAATTTAATGATCTTCTCTTTTAAATCTATTGTTTTAATCATGTTTTTAATTTCTATTCTCTTTTAATTTTTTAAACAACTCTGTATTTTCTGACCTGCCTTGCCTTGCCTTGAACATTTAACACATTTCTGTTAGGGATGTTGATGCTAAAACAAAAAAAAAGAAAGCAAGGCACAAAGCAAGAGGCTGTTAATGAGTCACGGACTGTGCAAAGCAGTCACACATAACTTCCTTAATTGTTCACATACAAGTACACAAAGAGCTGAAGACGTGGAATAACAACGAACACAGTGGCCTTTTAATTACAGTCAGCCCTGCGGTTGGAGAGCTGATGGACTCATCAGGAAGTTACAGATCGGCAAAGAACTGTAACCTGGCTTGGCTTTAATATGAGGATGATCTAGGTAACACTGCAGCACAGATGCATTAAAAACACAAGCATACACGTCTCAGCTTCCCGCTGCAGTGCTGCGCACAGCTCCACAGTAAACCCACAGCATCACTTTCAGATTCACCATCGCTCCCTCCTTCACTCCTAAACATCCCCTCCCATCCAAGGCTAACTCTCGGACACCTCAAGGTCCTTCCAGCTCTGCAGTCACGACCGGCATTTTAAAAGAATTATAACCATTGGGGCGGAGTCGAGGAAGGTGTGATGCTTCTGATGGTTGTACAATCTGGATCCAGACAGGGAAGAAATACTATCGTTTTGATTTCTGGTTTGTTTCCATTTAAAGCCTGAAAGTTACTCTGGTTTCAGAAAAAAAACACACAGAGCCATGGCTCACAGTGAGCTTATTCTGTATGAACTGCACTGATCAAAGTTTATTCAAGCAAGTCATCTGGTTAGGATTATAACCTTGTACACTGCTGGCTTATTATTCATCTTAAGATCTTCAGTATTCATATCAAGTACTGTGAATTATTCAGTAACTAGTATAAATTATTAAGTAACTAGTATGAATGATCCTGTAACTAGTATGAATTATTATGTAACTAGTATGAATTATCCTGTAGGTAGTATGTATTATTCATTAGCTAGTATGCACTATCCTATAACTAGTATGAATCATTCATTAACTAATATGAATTATCTTATAACTAGTATGAATTATTCATTAACTAGTACGATTTATTCTGTAACTAGTATGAATTATCCTGTAACTAATATGAAGCATCCTATAACTAGTATGAATTTTCCTGTAGCTAGTATGAATTATTCTGCAACTAGTATGAATTATTCAGTAACTATAACTATACTATATAACTTCTATAAAACTAATATGAAACATGAGTGCTTCTGTCACTTTTACTTAGTGATCAGTAAGTTTTTATTACTTACTTAGTACTAGCCCTTGTCCACATGCTAATGTCTCCTCTCACTCCTTCTCCCATGATGGCTAATCTCGACACACTGCTCACTCTGCAGCGGCGGGTCAATCAATCACTCTCAGCTGCATAACAAGTACTTTATTGCTGAACGGTATTCTGCAACTGTCATATTTAGTATCTTATGTTGTTAAACATTAGGGCTGCAATGTCATCAGTGTGTCTTTTATTAGTCTATAGTGCTCTATAATGTTCATATGATCCACACAGTCATTCTGACAGACTGTAATACACTACAGGAAGTGTAGGGGGTGATATGGCTTCTATTGTTTTATTTAAAAAAGCAACTGATCCAATTACGTAAACTATAAAAATAAACATTAGCTGCACCATTATACGTTTTGTCATCTGGAACATCTGCAACAACACAAACATGCATAATACTCACTTTTTTTATGGAAAAGATATGGAACACCTCACATGACAATTACACAGTTTTTCCCAGCTGACCATCACAGAACCTTTACACACAAACTACATTTTTTTAAAAAACCAGACCAGCGGGTGACTGCACAAGAGACAAAGCTTCTCAAGAACGTTTTCTCGCGTTCTAGTTTTAATGGACCATGCAAATGAACTAAAGCATGACAAATGAAGACTGCTTTAATGGATGGGGCCGAGAGAAACCGAGACATTTCCAGGAGTTTTTTCCTTGCAGGCTGTTGTCAGCGCCTGCTAATACGTTACCTCCCTTCTCATTAGTACTCTCAAATGTACTTACCGAAATTACACACATTACCCAGCACCTGCTGTGCTCCACACACAGCAGGAAACAGCCACTATCACACAAAGTTTCGACTGCTTGTTTGTTCTGTAATGTTAATAAAAGCCTCAAAGTAGGTCACAACAAACTTATACTGAGTGAACCATACTGAACCCACATTGTCCCGTATCGTGAAAAACTGAATCTTCCTCACGTTTCTGAAATAAGAGTTTCATGTAGTAAACATTCATAATGTTTCAAAATTTAACGTGTAGTCCCTAGAGCTTACAGTTTCAGTCCAAAATAAACAAGTGTCTCCAAAATGGCAACTTTACAGGAGAGGGCAAAGACATTCTTTACTTTTAATGCAAGTTAGTGTAAAGAGATTTTATTTCAAGCAATTCTGGAATATTGCTATTGCTCCTTTTATCATTAAAGTCTCACACAATATACAGTGCAGCTGATTTTTTCCCTGCTGCCATTTGGCAGAAGGTACCGGAGTATACGTTTCACCACCTTCAGACTCCAGCTTCGTCCTCGAGGTGGTCATATTACTGAACGCACTGATTCCCCTGGACCAAACTAGACCCTCTCCAACATCCACCTGGACTAATCCTGACCCTGTCCAACATTCACCTGTACCACTCTAGACCTTCTCCAACATCCACATGCACTAATCTAGACCCTGTAAACTGTACAGAAAGGCTGAGTCTTACAGCAGCTTCAAATAGTAAAGAATTTAGTCTTTTAAGTGCAGGTGTGCAGTGATGGTGAAGGGGTGTGTGACCAGTCTGTGGTGGATGTTGGAGAGGGTCTAGATCAGTCAAGGTGGATGTGAGAGAGGGTTTAGATCAGTCCAGGTGGATGTTGGACAGGGTCCAGACAGTCCAGGTGGATGTCGGAGTGGGTTCAGATTAGTCCAGGTGGATGTTGGAGAGGGTCCAGATAGTCCAGGTGGATGTTGGAGAGAGTCCAGATTAGTCCAGGTAGATGTTGAAGAGAATCTAGATTAGTCCAGGGGGATGTTGGAGAAGGTCTAGATTAGTCCAATTGGTTGTTGGAAAGGCTCTAGATTAGTCCAAGTGGATGTTGGAGAGGGTCCAGATAGTGCAGGTGGATGTCAGAGATGGTCTAGATTAGTCCAGTTGAATGTTGTAGAGGGTCTAGATTAGTTCAGGTAGATGTTGGAGAGGGTCTAGATTAGACTGGTCACACACCCCTTCACCATCACTGCACACCTGCACTTTAAATTCTTTTCTATTTAAAGGTGCTATGAGACTCTTTCTGTACAGTTTACAGTGACAGTATTTGCACTGGTTCCTTTTTCACTAATATGCTGCTTAGTACCAATACATGCATATATATGCACATGTATGTGCATACATTTGAAGCACATTCATACATATGGCTTTGCTGTCCTGTCTAGTACTGTCTTCTATATTTATTGTTCTGTATATTTATTGTCTGGTGTAGTATATCGCTGTTGTGCATTTGTGGCCTGATGAACAACATCCCGTTCCAATGTCTACAAGTTATTGTAAGGAATGACAAAGACCACTTGACTGTCAAATTATGTGGAAAAAAATGAGAAAATGAAAAATGACAAAAATGGAGATTTTTTTTGCCAACTATGATATGGAAACTAAGCTGCAAAAATACCTTGTGTGATAAATGACTAATGACTGTTTTTTGTCACATAAAACAGCATAAATATCACAAATGCAAGAAAAAAGTAGGATATAGACCCTTTAAGGGCTCCAAGTGTAGGTATTAGCCACAGCTTTGTTATATATCACTGAGAGGTGGCAGGTGCCTTTGGGCCGACTTTGAGAAGAAGTTCACTAATCTCATGGAGTGTGTTCATGCGGGAGTTACTAATGCAACTGTGTGTGTGTGTGTGTGTGTGTGTGTGTGTGTGGCAGGCAGCCAGCAAGCGATGTTAAAAAAACCATTTGTGTGTGAACAGCCAGCCTGGGACTGCTGGTCTACTGGGCTGTAGCGAACGAGTGAGAGAACAAGGCATTAAGGGTCTCTCTTTCTTTTTCATCCCCACTTCCAACTGACCTCTCCAGGCTCTGCCCACAAAAGTGTTCTGGTAAGTTTTACTAAACACTGGTAAAATTCCATTAAATCTAATGAGAAACAGTTTATATCACAATACCTACATTTAGAGCCAGTTATTCATTCAACCTAATGAGAATCAGTGGAACGCACCTCAGTTCATAACTTCAATTCATGGCTAGAATGACCATGTTTATCACACAAACATTACAGAACATTACAGTGAACTTTTTACCCAACAATAAAACCCAAGTCATCAGTTTTTTATACTGAAATATTGTCAATTTTGTGGACTGATCACTGCAGCACTGCAGCCAGTGTCTATAACCCAGCCTGGCCCTCTAGACCACAGCTTTAGACAGTGAACTGAAGAATAAAAGGTTCTGCTCTGCCTCCCGTTTCACCCGACAGCATTTTCACCAGTTATCGTATATTAGAATATGCAGCAGTGTTCAACCGTACCGCTTGGCCCTTTCATCTGACACAACTATCAGCAATGTCAAAACAATGCAAGCGGAACTGACGCAGTTCTTATCATCAGCCCGCTGCTCCAAGGGCTGTCCAGCGGAGAGGCCCGTGGCCAGCGCGAGCAGAGCAAGGGTCATTTATAACCGTGGACTGGATGAGAGCGAGCAGGCAGCGGGGCGTCATCCATCTGAACATCAGATGACATCTCTCCGATTCCCATTACGATAAGACAGAATTCATCAGTTAGTTGAGCCAGGACGAGAGGGGAAAAAACCCACCTCCAGATGTCCTGAGTTCTGAGAACTGCTCAGATTTGGTTAGTTCACCCATTACTGTAGCTTGACAAAGGTCTGTCTGAACTGGACTGTAGCATTTAAAATTCTGTTTGAACCCATCCGTAGCCCACAAATTTCTGTCCCCACCTGACTGTAGCCAACAAAATTCTGTCCGAACCCGACTGTAGCCGACAAAATTCTGTCCGAACACGACCGTAGCCCACAAAATTCGGTCCGAACCCGACCGTAGCCCATAAAATTCGGTCCGAACCCGACCGTAGCCCATAAAATTCTGTCTGAACCCGACCGTAGCCCATAAAATTCTGTCCGAACCCGACCATAGCGCACAAAATTCTGTCTGTACCCGACTGTAGCCTCACAAAATTCAGCCTGAACCCGACTGTAGCCAAAATTCTGTCTGAATCCGAATGTAACCCCACAAAATTTTGTGTGAGCCTGACTGTAGCCCCACAAAACTGTGTTAACCCGACTGTAGCCCATAAAATTCTATCTGAACCCGACTGTAGACCACAAAATTTGCTCTGGACCCGACTGTAGCCACAAAATTCCATCTGAACTTTATTATACTATAATTTGTGGGCTTTATTTACTATATTGTGGGCTGCAGTCAGTTCAGACGGAATTTTGTGGGCTACAGTCAGGTTCAGACGGAATTTTGTGACCCAACAGTCGGGCCACAAAATTCTGTCTGAACCCAACTGTAGCCCACAAACCTCCGTCTGAACCTGACTGTAGCCCACAAAATTCCGTCTGAACTGACTGCAGCCCACAATATTCCGCCTGAACCCAACTGTACACCCACAAAATTCTGTCTGAACCCGACTGTAGCCCACAAAATTCTGTTCAAACCCAACTGTAGCCAACAAAATTCTGTCTGAACCCGACTGTAGCCAACAAAATTCTGTCTGAACCCGACTGTAGCCCACAAAATTCTGTCTGAACCCAAATGTAGGGTGACAAAATTCATCTGTGTGACTCTTATTGATTCTTAATGCATCAATCCTTTTAATGGAACACAAATATAGATAATTGCTCATATATGTGTTAAAATAATGTGTCAGATGACTGAGTTTAATTCTAGAGCAGCAGGAGTCAGGGGAACGTGTTGAGTGTCATCTTGTGATACTGCATTGGAATAACACAAGATAAAATACAATACTGACTTTCAATCTCGGTCCATTTCACAAATGAAGACTTATTAACCCAAAAAGCACTAAAAAAGCATTTTTGTTCAAAATTGAGATCACATTCCTACTTCAGGAGGACATTTCATGCTGCTCAGGCTGATTTCATGTTTCATGTCAACACCTTCCCGATATCAGATACATCAACAAGTTCACATCAGACACAAACAGACTGAGTTTATGAAGACTGAATAAAGGGCTGTTCAATCACACTTCTCCCACTCCATCACTGACAGATAACCCATCTACCTCTGCCGTCACTCTACAGACAGATAAGACACGCCTATCACTCACAATCACACATGCCCACATCCAAGTCTATGTTACCATTTTTGTGTTAAAAAAAGAAAAAAGCATATATGCACACATACATACATTAAAGTAATATATAAATATATCCAATCAATATATCAAATACAGCACTAGTCAAAATTTTGGATGTGATTAAACATACATTCTTCATATTCTTAGTCATTTTGCTCTAAAGGTTTATGCCTGATTTTGTTTTTAAGATAGACATAGACAGTGAGGTTGATGCCTAGGCATGAATTTGCTGTCAAAACCAAACTTATGCAAATGTTATTGTTTTGTTATTTTATGTAATAATTTAATTTGAAATTTTCAACAGCTGATAAGCCAAGCACAAGAGCTTCTTTAGACCTGCTGAAAAAACATCCCTGCATAAAGCATGATGTGTAAAGCTTAATTCCCTGGAATTAAACTGGAAATGTTGCACTAACAATTTTTTTAGGTTTACTTTATTTGTTAAAATTACCAATACAAATCTAGTAATGTACTATTTCTTGTCTAATTATTTGTTACTACAGACTGAAGAGTCTTTTGCCCAAAAAGCTCCCCAGCATTATTAGCAGTTTTGTTGGGTTCTCTTTTTTTCTAATTTAGAAATATAATTGACACGTTGCAAAGTGCTATTTTTCTGTCAGAGCATACTCTCATGTTAAATATGAAGTTCTCCTTTTACATGTTTTTTTTTATTCTCACCATGATGGTGTTTTGTGAACAGAATAGTGAACATGCATTAAACTCAGTCTCAGAACTGGCCAATTCTTGTCTTATCTAAGCTGTTTATTCATTGCTGTACAAAACAGGCCATTTAATATAATAGAGTTGTTTTAACTGATGCTGATACATTACACAAGGATGAATATTAGACTCATTAACCTATTAGACTAAGTTAACCTGAATAATTCAGGAGTGAACAGGACTTAAAGAGCAGAGCACGGTCAGCTCAATGGACACTGTTTATAATGACTGGGCTGTTTGAGTTATCTTACTCACTATAAAGTGTGAAAAACTAAAAAAAATAGAGAGCAACTATAGCTCAAATATAAAGTTATTTAAGCTTGAACCTGTTAAGGAACTTTACTTTTCGAGGCAATAAGTTTGCATGATTTTTTTTTAACGTTAACTAAATTTACAGTGTTAAGGCAAAGAGGAGCTATTTTGTAGAGTCTAAAAAAGTTTGGATTTGTTTTAATCCAATAAGTCACTATATCATTCCATATGTGTAACTTTATAGTTTTGATATCTTCACTACTAAAGTAAAATAAGGAAAGTTGACCAAAACGTTTGGTCAATTGACACTACATGCTCTAATGTAGGTACCAGTGAATTAAAGTGATTTTGGACCAGGCAGCACAGACTGATATACACATTGTTCCTTCATTATCTCGTGTTATGGGTGAAGTTTCCTTTTAAAGGTGGGACAGACCTGATTGGACAGGAATGGGATTCTCAAGCAGGAATACAGTCTGCTTCCAGTGGGTTTTGGTGCAGTGTGGAGAAGTGGAGAACATCACCTGCAATTGAAAACATTACTGCAGTCAGAATCATCCACCTGTATGGAACCAAATTACATGTAACCTCAAAATGAATGAAGTCAGTGGATGTAAATGAAGATTTAATGAAAAGTTATAGTTTGGTGAAAGAACACAACAAAACTACGTTCATAAAGCATCGATGAATCGTTTTAAATTAGTTTATTATCAATTAAATAAACCAAAACTCCCCCTGGTACAGCCGAAACCCCTCCCAGTAAAAACAGAACTCCTCCCAGTAAAACCAAAACACCTCCTAGTACAACCAAAACCCCTCCCACTACAACTGAAACTCCTTCTAGTACAACCAAAACCCCTCCCACTACAACCAAAACTCCTCCTATTACAACCGAAACTCCTCCCAACACAACCAAACCTGCTCCCAGTACCACCGAAAACCCTCCTAGTACAACCAAAACTTCTCCCCATGCAGTGCATCACTGGGATCCGTGTCTGTGAGAAAGATAATCATGGAGGACACACGTCGTTGGGGATCCGGATGAAACGAAAGGCTTAATAGTAATGTAGACAGAAATTCCTGCGCAAAACACACTGTAGACGAAGAGGCTGAACGGATAAACAGTTGATAATTGGTTGCCGCATAACGAGCTGATTTTCATATTCCGTCCCACACAGCAATCGGATTTCAGTCCAACTAACCAGAGACGAATTTGACTACCAAGTGTAAATGCATGTGGCTAAAATCTTATCAGGACACAGTCCAGATACTACATAAAATGACCAGGTGTAAACGAGGTTATAGACCTCTAAACTGATCAGTTCCTCCAGGTTTGCTAGCCGCCTTCACCTTCCAGCCACAACTGAACCACAGCACAACACTCATCTTATAGATTTGATAGTGTTTGCTTATTCTGTGCATATGCTGCAAATGAGATGTTCGTAACTGCTGTGAATAACGGATCATGATATGGTTTGCAGAATCGAATCCTGAGATTTCAAGGTTTCTAACAGTTTATTGTGTTACCGTATAGCTGGGCAATTTGATGTATAAAAACAATGTATAAAAAAAAGGAACCATATATGACCATGTGGTACCAATATAGCGATCTAGAAAATAGCTGATCTCGAACTTCCAATTCCTTGTTCTAAAAAGTTCCTCAGCAGAGGACTACCTCGACATTTTTTTGATTTCCTTCTGAAATATTCCATATCATGAACGGTCTCCTCAAGGGAAGTGATAAAAATGGCAATCACATTCACAAACCCATTATCAAAGTTAGCAGAGTATGGCAGAAAACAGAAAGTGCTGCAAATGCTCTCTCTTTATTCGCCTGTCTGTCTTTCTCTCTCTCTCTCTCTCTCTCTCTGTGTCTCCTTTACTCAAATGCAGCCGTTTTCATTCCTGTTCCGTCTGGCCGCCGGAGGAAGGCTCATGCTGATGTCAGCAGAGCATGCGACTGCCCCAGGCATAAAGTGTGTAAAAGCGTGAATGTAAGTGGTTGGTTGTTAAAGCGCACGGTGCTGAAACTCACCTTGTTCGTGCAGCCTCTGTTGAAGAAAATGTCAAAATAGCCCACCACAGCCTGGAATGAAATATGAGAGAGACGTTAAAACATGACACAAGTGCAAAACGTTTGGGCTTGGTCAGAGCTGCCGGGGCAGTAATTAGCAAAAGTAAGGGAAAAAACAGCCTAATGTGCAAGAAAAACTGAAGAACATACCAACACACAAACACACACACACACACACACAAACACACACACACACAGTACACTGCTTAGAGCCTGCTTAACAAACACTTCCTCAAAAACCCTGTAAAACCTTTGTGAAAGGCAAAGCACCTTTGCTTATGTCTATATATACACACACAAAAATAATTTAATAAATACATGCCATATATCAAATTATTCAACAATACCTCTTCTAAGCGAAACAATTTCCAGTGCATAGATAAACAATTCATTTTAGCTCCTTTTGCCTCCAAAAGTCTAAAAATGTCTGGTGGTTCAACCGTCCAACTGTACATGTTGATTAAGTAAACTATCAAAAAAGGTAATTTAGTTATAAAATTCTAAATAAAATAATTTGTAATGATTTTATGTTTGAAAACTTTAAAATACAAACCAAGTTACAAAATAACAAGTTGAAAAGAGCTCAACTGGAAAAACTTGTCTACAAGTTCTTACTTCCTCAAATGACAGGCAGCACAATCAAAAACAAAGGACTTTTATTTTGACATGGTTTCAAGAAAGAGATAACTGTCCCTCTTTGAAGGATTATGATTCCCTAAATGTAACTGAAGCCCAGCAGTGAGGTTGCTAAACTTTACCCTCCTCTGCTATCACTGCAGACTGGCAGGGTCGCCTACAGAGCACCGCTAGTAGCCTGTTAATGAAGTAATGCTCTTTTTATTTGAGGGTTGTTCCATTTCGTAGGGAAGATTTCAACTACTACCCCTGTAACTCAGTTCCAAGGGACAAGGAGTCACTCAAAAACAAGGGGTAGGGGCAAAAATAAGAAATGGGATTGGGCCCAAGTCTGATATGAGGTGTTTTTTTTGGGCAGGCCCTGGATATGTACATAGTTTCATACTGAAATGTCTTGATGGGAAAGATAAACAAATCAAAACTTTCACAAAAAAAATACACATTTGTAAATAAACAGATAAATACATGTCACCGCTGTCAGCACAAAACCACGTACCTTTCATGATGAATGGACCAAAAAAAATGGAACAAAATTACTTAGAAAAAAGTCTGTCCATTGACTTACATTAAAAGTGAAGTATGTGTTTACCTTCTCCTGTGAAGTTATTATTTTGGAGATACGAAGTTTTCTTCAAACAGAAGCGATAAATATTATTATCATTATAACAAACAACAAAATTTAACAATTTAAATATACAAATAGATATACTTTTATTCCTACTCTCTCATACTTTAACTTGTATATTTTTTCTATTTCTGCCAAATTTATTGCCAGATTTATCTATTTTTATTTCTGCCTTAAATATGTAAGCTTATGTACAATTATTTGTCTATTTACAATTTAGTTACAATTACTACAATACTACTACTACTAATAATAATAATAATAATAATAATAATAATAGTCAGTTAGAAAGCAGAATTAGGCCAAACAGTGATGTTGCCGCCCCCCACTCTGTCCCCCTCGTCCCCCTGAGAGAGCGGAGCAACTCTATCACTCTGAGCCTCACTCGCTCGGCCAATGAAGCAGAACTAATAGCTTTTAATCCTGACACAGCTGACAACACGCGCACACACACACACACACACACACACACTCACAATCAATAGACAGAGGAAAAGAACCAGAGAGAGAGAGCAACAGAATTAAGAGAGACGGAAAGAAAAAGATTGAAAGATAAGAAAAATCAGAACAGTGTAAAGATACAAAGAAAAGCAAATACAAAAAAATACAGAAGGAATAAAAAAGAAGGAAAGAAAAACAAAAGCAGAAGAAGAGAAAAGTGGATAAAAGGCGAGAGATGAATGAGGGTAATGAGAGAGAGGGATTAAAGGCTTATACAGCTCAGAGAGAGAAATTCAGGGAAATAAATGGTGATTACACTTTGTTTTCACTTGCGCTTCCACAGAAAACTCTCAACGCTCATTTAAAACCTCCATGCATTAAACATTAACTCACCATACAAAACAATTACAGAGCGAAATTTCACTACTGTTGAGAAACTGGCTTTTAATTAGGCAATAAAAATGTGTTTTTATGATAGACGCACCATTTCCTGAGTTAAGGCAGACAAAATATTAAAAATATGTTCCACAAGTTAAAGCATATGTGGATATATAAATAAAATAAAGATTATACTAAATTAAATAAACAAGAAAATAAACCCAAACACACTCTTCAAAGTCAAACACATCAGCTCTGATGAAAACAGACAGCTGAGAGTGAAAATTCAGCGATGGTGAAAAATCATGTCAGCTGATGTAATTATGGTCTTTAATGAACGGCGCCAGACATTAAACACAGTAATAATTACAGAATTAGCCCTAATTACTCCTCAGGTTGTTTAAGAAGAGTGAAGTTCCACTCTGGAGCTGAGGATGAACTCCTCAGTCAGCGCTGACAAACAGCTTGTAAACAAGATTGATCAAGGCACTTAAATTAGCTTTTTTATAAAACAGATTCAGGTTGAGTTTTAGGAGACTATTGACACACCGAGCAACATCTGAGTCACGGAAGTGGACATAAAAGTGGTCAAAAATATGATCAGCAATACACCAGCAGTGCTGAAAAGAGTTTTTTATACCAACTTTACAGTCACGAACTTTAATAAAAATGTACTTTTTAACCCTTACAAGTGAAAAATATGCTGCAGTTTTATATGAATTATTTCACTGAAACAAGACGATACACTGGGTGGGAACATTATTGTCTGTATATATAACCTGAAAAAAGCTGGTTCTTCAAGGGTTCTTCAGTACAGACAATGCTTCTATATGACTATGAATACTCAAATAAGCCTTTGCATGCTTAATTGGTTCTCTGCATGGTGCTATTGTGATGTCAAGCTTGTATACAATAGAAAAACCCTTTTTGGTGCTATATAGAACCATCTACAGCACAATTTCCATCAAGCTGAAGAACAATTTTATGATGCAAACATCATATGATGCTAACACTTTAATAATGCAAAGAGTTCTTTGAGTGATCTTTTTTAAGAGTGTGTATAATAGAACTCTTTTTGGTGCTACATATAACGATGTTCAAAAAAGTTTTATATAGAACCCTATACAACACATTCTCCATCAATCTTTTCCTAAAGAACTATCTTAAATGGTTAGAACCAGATTAAATGGCTTAAATGGTTCTTTGCATGGTGAAATGGTTCTTCAGATTGATAAAGACTGTGTTCTACATAGCACCAAAAAAGGTTCTGCTACTGTAGCAATGGTAAGCTTATAACATTAGAAAAACCCTTTTTGGTGCTATATAGAACCCTTTTCAGAAACATTCAATATAGAACCATCTACTGCACCTTCGCCATCAATCTGAAGAACACTTTCATGATGCAAACAACAATTTAATAATGCAGAGTGTTCATTGAGTGTTCATGGATCTATAGAGAACCATTTTCTTTACTAAGGAACCCTTGAAGAACCATCTTTTTTAAAAATGTATATAATAGAAGAGCCCTTTTTGTTGCTACATAAAACCCTTTTCAAAAAGGTTCTTTATAGAATCATAAGCAGCACATTCTCCATCAATCTGAAGAACGCTTTTATGATGCAAAGAACCCTTTAATTATGCAAAGGGTTCTTTGAGTATTCATGGTTCTATATAGGACCATTTTTTTCTAAAGAACCCTTGAAGAACCATCTTTTTTAAGTGTGGATCCAGTAACTTTCAGGGTTTTAAGGGTTAAAAGCGTGCTGGGCTGAACTCCTGCAAGACACAGTGCCCCTTTTCAGGCTAAAGCATCCCAGGGGTCTTTAATGGGGGCTGCGTCCTCTCCCTCTCTCTCTCTCTCTCTCTCTCTCTCTCTCTCGTGCAGGAGAAGTGCACACACATACACATACACACGGAGCCCCCTGCAAACGTTCTCAAACAATTCATCACTGAATGAGTCCAGTGTGTAGAACCAAGTATTGTACCCACACATGAACACTCAGTGTGCTTAAATGGTTCTCTGCATGGTGAAATGGATCAGACTGACAGAGAACGTGCTGTACACTGTTAAAAAATAAGCTGATAATTTAATTTCGTTAATTAAATAAGTTAATTTATTATTATTATTATTTAATTAATTAAGGTAAAGTTTGAGCTTTCTTATTTTTTCAGTTTTGACTTGTTTTTCATTCCTTTGTTCTTCTTTGCCCTGTCTCTATTTTTAAGAGTTTATATTAATGGTAAAATCTTTTTCATTCTGTCTTCTCTTTCCATATTTAATAGATCTTGCGCCTTTTGCTGTTCCACTTTTTCATCTTTACATTTTTCTTTTTCTTTTCCTTTTTGTTTTCCTTTCTTCTCTCTTTCTCAAGCATACAGGCGTGTTAAAACTTACCTACAGTTAACCTGCTCTGCTGTAGTTTCCTTACTTACATTGCAAACGTTTGCACTGTACACTCTCAAAAAAAAAGGTACTAAACTGTCACTGGGGCAGTTCCCCTCTTGTCACTGGCGTGGAACCCTCAAGGGTACATCTCAGTACCTTTAGTCAGGGAAAATAACTGCACCATAACCCACTGAAATTATATTTTCTAAGCTGTACTGACTCCACACACCCCATCTCATCTCCAGGCTTTTTACTTTATTGTTTACCTTAAATCCAATGTTGTACCTTTGAGGGAACATTTACATTGCTTGTACCTTGATGAACAAAAAAGTACCTGCAGAAAACCTTTATTGCTAACAGTGTAGAACCCATATTGTAAGATTTCCCAATAATACAGCCAGAAATGTAATAATATTTTGCACTTAACTTGGTCAAAAATCTAATAAAACTCAGTAATGTAACAACTCGCTCACTAATGTAATATAAAGTCTTAACTGATAGTCTAATAACATTTTTACTGATACCGTAACAACTTATTACATTATTGGGAATTTATTACATTTTTAAGCTGACCATATGCAGTTCTATCAAGATCACTCTGATAAGAAATGAAGGTTCCACTGTTGGCCCTCAAACGCGGTAAAATTGTTTTTTCTTTATTTACTAAAGTGGCTCTGTACAGAACCATGAGCACTCAAAGAATTATGTGCATGCTTAAATGGCTCTTTGCATGGTGAAATGGTTCTTCAGACTGACGGAGAAAGGATTCTGCTATTATTACGATATGAAGCTTGCAATAATAGAAGCACACTTTCTGGTGATATGCAGAACCATTTTCAAAAGGATTCTATATAGAACCATATACAACACATTCTATATCAATCTGAGGAACGATTTCATCATGCAAAGAACCATTTAAGCATGCAAACGGTTTTTAACTGTTCATGGTTTCTATATAGAACCACTGCCTTAACTAAAGAACCCTTGAAGAGCCATCTTTTTTAAGAGTGTGAGCCTTACACCATTCACACCACACGCTGCATCCAAAAAGTCACTAGCAATGTAAATGACCCCACACACCCCTATATAACTCCATCTCACCCCCACTTCCTGCAGCTCCAGATTATGTCTGTAACACTGTATTTAAATATAAATTTTGGATTCCACTGAAATATTTCACTTGATATATTTTACATATCTACTTGCATTTTGCATATTTTATATATTTAACAATATTGGCTGTATATTATACTGTATCAACCAAATACTGTATACCATTGCTGTTCTGGCTGCTACCTCAGTGACTGCTATGCTCATATATGCTATGCTATCTGCTAATCTGCTAATATGTCATAGTATGTTACATCCTCCTTTGCACAGCTCCACATACTCTCAGTACTGTGTACTGCCTGTGTTCTGTTTTTTTTTGTGTATTTATTGTTTTTCGTATTTATTTATTGCACTGTATTGTCCGCACTGTGTATATTGTATTGTTTTGCACTTGTGTTCCTGTGTTGGTTCTGGAGAAATGTTGTTTCGTTTCACTGTGTACTAGCACATATCTGAAATGACATTCAGATATTTATACCTATCGATGCTGATGCTCGCATGTCCAATTATGTTATTTTAAATTATTTCACATAATTTGAAAATGTCAGCTGCCCTTTATGATGTGACAAAATTTCATGATGAAAAGACCAACACAAATGCTCCAGAATTACTTGGAAAAAACTATTCATTCATTAAAAGTTAAGAATGTTTTGCCTTCTCCTGTAAAGTTCCCCCTTTTTTTTTTAGATACAATGTTTTGTTCCCACAGCAGCGACATATTCTAACATTCCATATTTAACCCTCCTGTTTGTTGCAGGTCAAACTGACTTGTTTCAAAGTTTAAAAATACAGGAAAAATATTTTCAATGCTAGACTTGTGAACTGAATAGAAAGAGTCGATGTTTTGTTTGTATTAAATCAACAGAAAATGTCAAAAATGTTTAAAAAAAGTTTAAATAAATAAATAAAACAAATGTGTAGAATGCCTATGTTTGCCAATGCACAAAATAAATATATAAAATCATTTTTAATGAAAAATAAGTGGATTATTACGATTAAACAATTATAATGGAAGAACAACTTGATTACACTAAATATTGATATTAAATTGATATTAATTACATTAAAAACAGGCTTCAAACTTCTCAAAACAAATCAGGGTTACTTTAATCTTCCCTTACCTGGAATCATCTCATTATGGAATGCTTGGGTGCTTAAAAGTTAGAGTCATTTGATAGAACTGTGTGATGTATATCGCTGCTGTTGAAATAAAACCTCGTATTTCCATTTTTGTTGTTTTTCAGTTTTAGACATAATTTGAAAATGTCTCTTGCCATTTACACTGTGTGCAAATTTCATGCAGAACTCGGGAAAATGTCTGGTTCCATTGGCTTACATTAAAAGTAGAGTATGTTTTTTCCTTCTCCTGTAAAGTTATCATTTTGGACATATGAGGTTTCGTCCCGACAGCAGCGATATGAGATTGTACATGGAACTCTTCCTCTGTGTCTTAAAAATGATTTTACTCAGGAGGAAGACATTCACAGCTATTCTAACAGAAGAAGGTTCCAAATTTGGTTCCTAAAGTAGGTAACGACACCTTTAGGTGTAGAACTGGTTGCCAGGAAGTCTTAAAATTGGTGGACAGCTTGTGAGGGTTTGGACATTTTATTAGGAAGTGGTTAAATAAAGAAAGAAAATATGTATTTAATAGTTAGGTTTAAATGTTTAAAGATGGTGAGCAGTTTTACTGTTAATTTAAATGATTGTATTGACATGTCTGGTGATTTTGTATTGTGGCACCATGCTTGCTACATTACAGCCGATGCTGGATTGTTAGTTTAGGAACCACATTAGAAATACATCTTCAGACTTTTCTGTGTCATTACTGACTGTTTCGATTTTTTAATATATCTATTGCTTGTGCAGTGAATGTTATTTGTTTTAAAATATGAATTATATAAATAAACTTTGACCTGACTTTCTTTTTTCATACAAAAATTGACTCAGTGAGTTTCTTTCTGTCTGCTCTTTCTGTATTTATTAGATCCTAGTTCTTCTGCTGATCCTCTCTTTTGTCTTTACATTTTTCTTTTCCTTTAGTCTCTCTTTCTCAAGAGTACAAGCATATTAAAACTCACCTGCAGTTAATCTGCTCTGCCGTAGTTTCTTTATTCACACTACAAATGTCTAAACTGTGCAGCCCAATACTGTTATAATTTCCCAATAATGTAAAAACAGCCAGAAATATAATAAGATTATGTGCTTAACTTGGTCAAAAATGTAAAAAACCCAGTAATGTAATAACTCCCAATAATGTAATATAAAGTCTTAACTGACAGTGTAATAACATTTTTACTGATAATGTAACAGCTTATTACTTTATTGGCAATTTATTACATTTTAGGGTGATCATGTGCAGTTAGATCATCATCATTCTGAGAAGAACAGAAGGTTCCACTGTTGGACCTCAAAAGTGGTCAAATTTAACTGTTTTTCTCTCATAAATGTAATTACTTTAATCTAATTTCATCTTTCGCATAAGACTTTGCTCAAAGAGCATTAACAGCACTTCTGAAGAACTTCTAAAGAATAAAAAAGGGGGAAAGATATGAGTTATAAGATGTTTTACTCACTCTCCTTCCCTCTTTTACTCTCTCTCCTTCCTTCTTTCTTTTTACACTCTCTCCTTCTCTCTTTCTTTTTTACTCTCTCCCATTCCCTCTTTCTTTTTACTCACTCTTTCCCTCTTTCTTTTTACTCTATCTTTCCCTCTTTTTACTCTCTCCTTCCCTCTTTCTACTCTCTCTTGCCTTCCCTCCTTCATTTAACTCTCTCCTTCCCTCTTTTCACTCTCTCTCCTTCACTCTTTCTTTTTACTCTCTCTCCTTCCCTCTTTCTTTTTGCTCTCTCTCCTTCCCCCTCTCTTTTAATTAAACATGTTTGATCCCTTAGAATTAAAAAAATCTGAAATGGTCTAATAAAAAAATCAATCAATCCATCAAAAGTTAATGTTTATGGAGAAAACTACTAACTACTTTTTGGTTAAAAATGCATCTGGTCAATCTGACTGAACATTAATGCTCCTCAGGTTAATGTAGTTAAACCTCCACCTTCATAATATCTTATTTTTGCTATTTCATTCACCTACAGTCCTCAACAGAAGAAGAAAAGTATAAAATTAGTCAGAGACAAAAGCAGAGAGAAGAAAAAGAGCAGGATGGATTGAAAGGAATGCTTTTTAATTCCTATTAAAGCCTGCAGTCTTTGCAGGACGTGTCGGGATAAGTGATGAGTCTGGAGCGTCGGCCGGCGCGGGACGCGCAGGAACAGGAGCAGGAAAATTAATAATTATCACCCTGACTAACGGCAGCGGGAGTAATTCATCACGGCGCTATCGTATGTTAGCAGCCTAATACAATTATACAGCGCGGGGGTTGTGGGGGCTTTGGGGTGGAAGGATATGGGGGGTTGCGGGTAATGCGCTTTTGATGGGGTTTATTCACGCCTGTGTGAGCCGTCACACTCGGACATCCTGCACTACACACACCGAGGCCGTGGCGCGCACTCCCCCAACACTGACCAGCACACTCTATGGGAATCACTGATCAAATTCCACTTTCGGAATTCCAGCAGCTCGCACTGTCAGACGTTCCGCCGCATTGGAAGAGAACAAACGGGTTTAAATCGGAAGGAAGGACTGAGCACACACAAACACACGTTGGCATGAGCACAGTTAGCTGCATATGGACACAGTCAGCGCAGACAGACTGACAGACAAGCAGAGTCTGAAATGTAGCTTAAGGATCATATATTTAACACAGAGCTTTATCTCTTTACTCTCTCCTTCCCTCATTATTTTTACTCTCTCTGCTTTCCTCTTTCTTTTTACTCTCTCCTTCCCTCTTTCTTTTTACTCTCTCTCCTTCCCTGTTTCTTTTTTTACTCTCTTTCCTTCCCTCTTTCTTTTTTACTCTCTCTCCTTCCCTCTTTCTCATTGTCTCTCTCTCTCAGTCAGTTTCTTTCAAAATGGAAATACAGTGTTTACAGACATATCTGTACACACAGATGTTGACACAGCAAGTTAAAATCAATGACAATAATAATGAGAATAAAATAAACCATATCAGGTTACTCTCCCATTAGAGAGAGAGAGAGAGAGAACGGGAGAGAGAGGAGCACAAAGGAAGAGGAGGAGAAAAGAGAAAGAGGACAGATAAAGTAGGGAGGAAAAAATGAAACAGACAGCGAAAAAGGTAAAGAAAGAGTGATAGAGAGGGAGAAAGAGAAACAGAGAGAAAGAGAGAAAGAAACAAAGAAAGATTCTTTGAACTGAACTGAAAGAGAGAGTGGAGAGAGAGACAGAGAGAGGGAGGGAGAGAGAGAGAGAGTGGAGAGAGAGAGAGTCAGAGAGACAGCAAAAAAGAAAGAGAGAGAAGAGACAGACAGAGAGAGAGAGGGAAAGAAAAAGAGAGGGTGCTATGTGTGCTGCAGTGTTATCAGTCTCTGTGCTGGAGAGGCGCTGCAGTTCGGGCTGCTCTGTTCATTTAATGCAAGGTTAGTCAGGCTGATGTGATGAATGGAGTGTCTGCGGGAGAATAAAAGCATGCGCTCCGTCACACGCTTCACACACCTACATAATGCCAACTGGACAAGCTACCCAACACTGCCCGCCACTCTACTCACGTTTATCAGAGTAATTTCTACGCTGTAATCAGCGTCAGTCCAGCATGGAGCAGCTCAGCCTCCCGCTCCGCCTTCACATACAGAACCCGGCCGACACGTGCTCGGAGCACGGACAGAGAGAGGGAGGCGTTTTTCCATTATGGACACAGACAGAAAAATGAGAGGATGTTTACAAACTCCATTTAATCCAGCGAGACTCCAAAAGGGGAAAAGAGATAATAACGCTGTATTGATTAATCCATAAAAGCAATACGCGCAGCCAGAGATAGGAGTGTGACCACAACAAAGCCCGGCGGAACGGGAAAAGAAAGAAAAATTACACCTGCGGTTCCACCAGCACTGTTGTCCTCCCTCACTCTGTCTCTCCTCCTCACTCTCCGTCTGTTTCTACACTTTCTCAGGATGTACACAGCACTATTCAAACATCTTCAACATTCATTTAAGATTAATTTTGTTGCAAATATATTAAAAATAAAAATGTTGCAGATGCATGTATATAATGATTAAAGTTGGTTCTTCAAAAGGTTCTTTAGTAAAGGCAGTGAACCGTGCCTTCTATATGGAACCATTTCATGCTTAAATGGTTCTTTGCATAGTGAAAATGTTCTTCAGATTGATAGAAAATGTGTTACATATGGTTCTATGTGGCTTCTATTGTTACAAGCAGAATACTTTTGGTGCTGCATAGAACTATTTTCAAAACAGTTCTATATAGAACCATATTCAACACATTCTCCGTCAATCTGTAGAACATTTTCACTATGCAAAGAACCACTAAAGCAATATGCAAATGGTTACTTTAGTGTTCATGGTTCTATAAAGAACCACTTTCTTTAGTAAGGAACCACCTTATTTAAGAGTGCATATAATACCTTTTGAAAATGGTTCTATATAGCACCAAAAAGGTGCTATCATTGTTACAAGCTTGATATTGGAACAAAAGCAGAACTCATTTTAAAAAAAAGGTTCTATATAGAACACATTCTCCATCAATCTGAAGAATTTTTCATCATTTTCATCATACAAAGAATCATTTAAGCATGCAAAAAATTATATGACTGTTCATATGTAGTGTTCTATATAGAACCATTGTCTTTACTAAAGAGTGCTTGAAGAGGCATCTTTTTAAGACTGTGAGCCTTACATTTACAGCAGAACAACTTAGAGCTTAGATGTCTGCTTGGAAATCTCCTTCTGATGTTACAAATGGTTCTTTATGGGTTCTTTAATAAAGGGAATTGTTCTCTTTTGGCACTGTAACAATAGCAGAACCCAATTTCAAAAAAGGTTCTATTTTTTATTTTTCGCTCTTCTTATACGACACATTCTCCATCAATCTGAAGAACATTTTCACCATGCAAAGAACCATTTAAGCATGCAAATGGTTCTATATAGAACTTATGGTTCTAAAAAGAACCACTGCCTTTTCTAAAGTGTGTAGTATGATGCTAGTATTCACAATTTCAAAGTATTTGTCAGAATCTGTAAAAATTAAGGGTTTTGATTAACACCAAGCAACTAAATCTGACTGATCAGATAAATATTCACAGTTATTTTTGGACACAAATTGACTATAAATAGATCATTACAGTTTATTATTTAATATAATTCACTTTTTTTACCATGTCGTAACTTTATGAGGCTTCCAAAATACTTTAATTTGTAAATAAACCATCGCTTTATGCTTCAATCTACATTATGTTAGCTCGGTAGGTATGTTTGTTTTTTTCGGGTTTTAGTACAATTTCATAACACAAACAAATAAATAAATAAGCTACCCTATGATCACCACTTTGTAAATTAACATCTTTTAACACGATAACATCTTTTTATGGAACTAAATACAATCCCAATTCCAAATTACATTTATTACATTTTGGATGCTGTGTAAAATGTAATAAAGGTAAATAAAACAGAATGCAATGATTTGAAAATCTTATAGAACCATATTTTTTTCACAATAGAACACAGAACACATATCAGATGTTGAAAGTGAGACATTTTATCATTTCCTGAAAAACTAACTCATTAAGAACTTGATGGCAGCAACGCATCTCAAAAATGTTGGGACAGGGGCAACAAAAGGCTGGTAAAGTTGTGTAATGCTAAAAACCACACCTGGTGGTTAATTGGCAACAGGTCAGTAACATGATTGGGTATAAAAAAAGTCTTTCAGAAGTAAAGATAGGGAGGGGTTCACCACTCTGTGAAAGACTGCATGATAAAATAGTGCAAGAATTAAAGAATAATGTTTCTCAACGTAAAATAGAAAAGAACTTTTGCTTTTCATCATCTACGGCACATAATATCATTAAAAGATTCAGAGAATCTGGAGAAATCTCTGTATGCAAGGGACAAAGCCTAAAACTAATATTGGCTGGCTGTGATTTTTGGGCCCTCAGGCGGCACTGCATTAAAAACAGACATGATTCTGTAGTGGAAATAACTGCATGGGCTCAGGAACACTTCCAGATATCATTGCCTGTGAAAACAGTTTGCTGTACAATCCACATATGCAAGTTAAAGCTGTATCATGCAAAGAAGATGCCATATGTCAACACAACCCAGAAATGCCTCTGTCTTCTCTGGGCCTGAGCTCATTTAAAGTGGACTGAGGGGAAGTGTCCTGTGTTCTGATAAATTAAAATTTTAAATTCTTTTTGGAAATCATGGACACTGTGTCCTCCAGGCTAAAGACCCCTCAGCTTGTTATTAGCACACAGTTCAAAAGCTGGCACCCATGATGGTATAGGGGTGCATTAGTGCACGTGGTGTGAACTTCCCAAACGTTTACAGGCTGTTGTTTACAGAAGAGGGGAGGCTACACAATGGTAGACATGGCCCTGTCCCAATTTTTTTTTCAGTTCTAAATGAGTTAATGTTTTTCATGAATTGCAAAAATGTCTCACTTTCAACATCTGATATGTGTTCTATGTACTACTGTGAATAAAATATGGGTCTATGAGATTTGCAAATCATTGCATTCTGTTTTTATTTACATTTATTTACATTTTACACAGCATCCCAACTTTTATATTTGTGTATGCAAACTGAATGTAGACCAATTTGACAGAAATAACTGTGTACTCCTAAAGGACGAGCGCTTCTGTCTCTCTCAGTGTTTCACGCAAAAACAGAGCTCTGTTTATGAAGTAACTGGGGTAAACGCCTCCGGATGCTATCATTACCTTCACCTGTAGACTGTCTATCAATCATGCAGGTGTCTGAACCACCTGACCTATCTCAGCCAATCAAACAGCTCATCCATCACCCCGCCCCTAATTAATCTTCACACCTGACACCCTTCATTAGTAGCCAGATTGAGGTGTGTGTGCATGTGTGTCAGTGATGTAACAGTACAGTGGGCCCACAGTTTGGTACGTATCAAGGTGTTGGGCCATAGTAACGGCTTCAGTATCTTTATATAAAAAATAATACTGTTTAAACAATGAACTCTTTATTCCGCCTACAGACAAATAAAATTTCCGTTCAGAAAAATGTGGGCGTGACTCACTGGACTGGTTTCTGTCTCTACTGTATGAAATCATGAGGAGAAAAACATTACAATTAAAAGTGCTTCTTAGGAGCTTCACCTTCTCCTAAGAATTGAAAATAATTAAACAGAGCTACTGAGGGAGTCAATTCGCTTCCAGTTTCTCTCTGTGATGTTTTGTAAAGTTTGGGCAGTTACACTGCTGCTGAAATTTGTGCGGGACACTGTAAAGGCCTCCACACACCAGGTGCGCTGCATCATAACACATAGCAGACTGGATAAAATAAAGTGTTCAGCATCAACTACCTCTCCACAGACTGGCTGTTTTCGAGCTAAAAGATATGAGCTGAAAAAGGCTAGGCTAGTAACGTTAGCTAATGTAACTTAGTAGCTATTTACCTAAAAGACCGGGTGCCGGAGTCGCAAGCACCGCTGCACATCGACTCAGAGTGTACCGACCTTCATTGAAAAAAAAGGTTCGAATTTTTGGCCACCGTGCGGTGGCTTTAACTTCTCTCTGTCTCACTAGCACTTGTCACTCTCACGCTGGAGCTGAAAACGTTTGTATTTAGCTCCTCCTCTCTGATTGCATACAAAGTGCTGATTGGCTCCAGGCAAATTCTGAATAGCTCTAGAGAAATTCTGATTGGCTCTAGGGAAATTCTGACTGACTATAGGGATATTCTGATTGGCTCCAGGCAAATTCTGAATAGCTCTAGGGAAATTCTGATTGGCTCTAGGGAAATTCTGACTGACTATAGGGATATTCTGATTGGCTCTAGGGAAATTCCGATTGACTATAGGGATATTCCGATTGACTACAGGGATATTCCGATTGACTAGAGGGAAATTCCGACTGGCTCCAGAGATGTTCTGTGGATCTTAAGCGTACAGCGTACATGTAGTCTGCAGTGCAATAAGCATGTTTTGGAAATTATAGGGAAATGACAGGCATCTCATAATATCATAGTTCACAGGTTCAGTAATTGAAATGTAGGGGGTATACAGAATGGTTCGACAATATGTGTGTGTGTGTGTGTGTGTGTGTGTATACACTCACAGTGCAGTGTGTGCTGGCTGTTATCTTCAGGTTGAAATCTGCAGTAAACTCCAGCTCAGAGATGGTCACAGCATTACAGTCTAACGTCTACAGGGGAAAAATAAGGAAAAAAGTTAAAGTCTAATTTGTATAGAAAAGATTAAAGAGCTCACAGTCTAAGATTCTCTTGTATTTTATCCCTGAGGTCCACTTACACGTCTGTGTGGTTTTACGCACCAAAAATAGTCCTAATGCATTTCTACATGACCAATCTCCAGCCTCTCTTTATCCCTGAGAATTAAACAGGCAGTTTTTGTTACTTTGCCTTTAAGACTGATATATTTGTATATTCTGCATATGGACTGTATTGACTGAGGAGTAAACAGTACTTTTTAAACTCAAACAATGCTGTAGCCATGGCGACCCCTGGTTCCTATCACCACCACTGTAAAGACATCTGAACCATTTCACACCAAACCACTCTGAACCACTCTGATTACATCTCAAACACTGAATTATGCACCACACAACTGGTGAAATTTCCCTTTAAGCAGACACCTCCTAATGTTCGCCTACTATAAAACACACATCACGTTCCTTCACTAGAGGAAGCGTCCCATTGCTATTTTAACGAGATTCCACGCAAGATAGCATCCATTTTAAGGGTTCCTGACCAGGGCCAACAGCTGTTATTAGACTTGATCTGTGAGATATGTAAAATTTTTCAGCGTGCAGGAGACAGATCAATGTTTCATTCTCACTGCTTGCCACAACCAAGGTTTTTACGAAGGACGAGATTTTACACTTGCATTTTTGTTGTTGAACACATGACATGAAAAACACTGCTATGGTTCTTAAAGAGACAGTTAACTCACACAATTACAAAAAACCCAAATGTAGCTGATCCTGTTCATATTTATAGATAACAGTGAGTCATACAGTGTCGGAAACATCATAATCAATTTGAATTAAAAAGGCTGAAATATGTAAATGAGCACTGGTCTGATTGACTGTGCCTCACTTAAAAAGCAATCCAGGCTGCAACACTCCTTATAACTTCTGCGTGAGTGGGCAGGGCTAAACTACTGTAGGCTGAATAGGTGGATAAGTGCAAATGTGTTGGTTTTTGTGACATCACAACACATTAAATTCATAACTGGCTTTGTAGCTTAGTTTCCTTGCATGGACTGCATGGGGTAGGAAGTGAACTTAACACTGAATAACGTTTAAGAACAACAATTTATAAAGGCCATTACACACCGAATGCTATTTATTCATGCGATTTACTCAGGTGATGGCATTACCTAAGGCTGAATGATTTGGGGAAAATATCTAATTGCAATTTTTCTGACTAATATTGTGACTGCAATTTAAATTACCTGTATTTTCTAATAATTGTGGTTCAGAGAACTTTTTTTTTACCAAGAAGACCAGAATATCCACTTTTTCTGGCTTGAGGCCTGACCTCTTAATGTACCAGACTGCCAATAAGTTGTGGTTGTTATGTCACAACACGTGGAAATTTGGTTGCCTCTGATTGGTCAGGTGCGTGTTGGTCCCCTCGGTTCTATAATCAATTCCTGCAAACACATATCTGTAAAAAACTTATACCTGTGAATTCTTCAACTATGAATTATCCTCTATATGATTACCTTTTCAATCCTGGTATATAAAATAACCATTCAATAAAGTAAAAACATTATAGTTATGTAAAATCATATTTACCCAGTCCACCTCCCCTCTTCCCCAAATGTAGTCAATCAGGCAGAACATGCTTGACGTCTGAAGTTTAGCTTCTTTAGTCTTTGCACTGGAGCTACGAGGCTAATGTAGCTAGCAAGTGATGGAAGCTTAAACAATATCAATTAGAATGATGCTAACTGCATTCCTAAATCATCACAGATTGTGTGGAGTTGTTCTTTAAACTCTAAAAGACTGTCACCGTAGAGTTAGAAAAGAAAAACATCTGACAAGTGAAAGCAGCATTTTACAGTATAAATAAATGTAGCGTCATTATGCTAGTAGTAGCTTAAACAGATGTTGGGACACTGTTGGGGTTTATCCTGAAGTTAGGACAGTATATAGGAAATTTAGTCTAGTTAGGATGTGTGATACTGTTTTCTTATCTGGAGTTAATGATAAGATTATGAAGTTAGGAACTGTTATTCTGTAATAGCTACTGTTCTAAATTCAGTCCGTACTGAAATCAACATGCTGATTAAACAGATAAGACAAGATTGACCACATTAGGAGGAAAGGGGAGGGGGGGTTAGATTTTCACCAAATTATCACTTTAAAGAAAGCATCTGAGCACTGCTGCTTTCTCTGCGCCCACCTGGATTACCGCTGGCTCTGAAATGACTGTCTCTGGTTTCAGGACCTCCACCACAGCCTCGGGTACAACCGCCTTCTTCATACACTCCATCTTAAAACCAAACACGTCGTCCCAGAATGCAATGCGGTCGCGGTGTTTCTCGGTGTCGCCCACTGCTGCAAGGCTGATGTTACAGCAGTTGGGATAAACTGAAGAAAAGACAACAGAATGCTCACTACTGATGGGAAGATTCAGTAAGTGAACTTAAACTAAACTAAAGCTAAAATAAAAACAGCAGTAAAACACTTTACACACTCAAACTGAGATCAAACTGAACTTGGAGTAAAAATGTGCTGGCGTAACACTAAAAAAACGATGAAAGCACAGTTTTGGATTAAATAACACAGTGATAACCTGTCTATTTAAAGGAGAACACCAATTTTTCAAAATGTGCATAATTGAGTGGTTAAGATGTAAACAGAGTCATTCAGAGTGGTTTGGTGTGAAACGCTCTGTTGTAGATTAACTTACCGAGTCAGAACTGTTCACAGTGGTGGTGATAGGAATTAGACATCCTGCTCTAAAAGCTCCCTCACAGAAAGTTATTAAATGAAATAGTTATGAATACACTGTCTGATGTCTGACACATTGTTTTATGATAGATCTGTGCCTAAAATGAAAGTTTTGGCCTAAAATGTATTTTAATCCACTTTTTCAATACATTCATGGTGGAGGGGTCCACCGAGAGCATTTTGAGCCAAAATAGCCCCCAAAGAAAACCCGAATGACAGAGCAATTTGAATGTAAAAAGGTGAACAGGAAGTTCTTACAGCCATATAACGTTCCATTCATTACCATGTAGCATGACCATGTCCTAATTATCCTCCTGACCAACCGTCTTTATTTTACGTATATTTTAAAAGAAAACAAATGTCTGCTTAAGCACCAAAGAGCTTCCAGCAAACAGAATTCAACTGATGGTCATAACCATAAAAATTCTACATTCATCAGTACATTCATCACTTTTAATGCTTTTTTATGGTTGGCAATAAGGAAAGCACTCAAAACTTGCCTCGCCTCCAGCTGTGGGGGGCTACACAAGTCAGAGCAATGCTACATGCTAATGGATGAGCCGCTAACGCTCATAGTTACACAGCTAATGAAGGCCAGGGTCACTGAGCAAAACCCAAAAACGGGCCAGAGGCACAAATGAAGAAAATGACTGAAGTGAAAACATTAACTCCTACATAATATAGCCATTACACGCCCACTCGAACAGGGCAAGCATCACGGCCATGTTTCCTGTATAAATCTGAATGAAGCATGTAGACGTTGTGCTGAGGATTCCTCATGTTTAAAGCGAAACTATATATGAAATGTATGCATTTTCTTCTCAGCCTAATCTGTAAACATGAACGAAGAACTGTAGTATGGACCCGCAGACATTTACAGTGCCAGAAACCACATCATCAAGACTATTAGGGATTACTTAACAACACACAGTATGATTTAGGCATGCAGTTAGCATCATGCTAATTGGTGGACTTTAAAGGCTGTTATACATTGAATGGGATAAGAAAAAGTGACTCAGAAATTTGATTTGAAAATGCTAAATATTTGGAAGCGTTTCTTTCCGCATCACAGCTATACACACCAGATGTGACTTTAAAACTTAACATTAAAATAAATACCATGAATTCTCACAAAGCTGACCTCAAAAAGAGCACATTTTAAGGATACTGTCTTTAAATTGTCTTTATTTACTAAAAGCAATTTACATTAGCAGCGCCTTTTCCACCCGAACTTTCTGCAGAGGCTGTTTAAGCTACTAAATTTGGGGCTCCCGAGTGGTGCAACCGTCTAAGCGTTGGCCCTATCATCAGGAGATCGCGGGTTCGACCCCCGGTGATGCTACAGCCATCCATAACCGGGAGTCCACAATTGGCCTCGCTCTCTCTGGGTGGGTGGGATGGCCCCTCCTTCTCCCCCCATCACTCAGCGCAATGCTAGTCAGCGCAGGCGTCTGTTAGCTGACGTAACAGATCTGGCGGTTGCCGCTTTCCTCCGAGCGTGTTCGGCTGTCCAATGACATTGCGTGAACGGCAGGATGAAAAGAAGCAGTGGTTGGCTTCACAGGTCTCAGAGGAAGCCTGTGTTAGCCTTCACCCTCCTAACGTTGATAGCATCGTGTGATTGGGGGAGTCCTAACTAGCGGGTGGAATTGGAGACGACCAAATTGGGGAGAAAATTGGGTTAAAAAAAAAGCTACTAAATTTATATATAAACAGATTTTATCCGAATGTTTAGGCCAAATGTTGTATTAGCTGTGTCTAAGGCCCAATCCCATTTCACCCCTCGCCCCTACCACTCAGCCCTACCCCTCCATTTTGCGTGTTCACATCAAGGGTTAGGGTGTCCTGATTCTTGTTTAGATAAAGGGGTGGGGTGAAGTGGTAGGGCTACATGGCCCTCCAAACGGAGGCTTTTCAGAGACACACTCCAAACAGAGTAATATGAGAAAAAAAAGAAAAACTGGCTGCGTAAGAGACCAAAGAAACCCACAAATGTGAAAATTTTCTCTGTTCAAAACAAGTAGAGCTAGGCGATATGGCCACATATGTTGTCATGATAAACAAAATTCTTATCGTTCAATATCAATACATATCACAATAAAAGTCAAATCATTATTTCTTTCAAGTTTGAAGACTGATTTTTGTTCCTGAGTGGTTAATTGTGGTTTTAAACTATACTTTATGGTCAGAACATGACAAACATTGGCAAAACAGTGGAACATTTCACAAATCTGTCAGTTTCTGATCAGCTGTTTTATCAGCTGGAAAAGCACAACCGCAATTTTTGTAACAGTCATAATTTAAAAAAGAAAACAGATTATTTTTAGCTGTCTGGTGACGAGTGCTAGGCTATCCAGTTACAAATGCTAAACAAGTGTCCAACAACAGTGCTAAACTGTTTAGTTTCTCAACAACGTCAACTTAATACGAACAGCAAACATTAGCTGGCTCGGTAGGTTAGTGATGGATCACCCGCCTTACAGCCGTCACTTCTACCACATCCATGTCAGAGCATATCACAGTATTCAGACACCAGCTAGCGACGTCTGGATTTCTCTGTTCTATCATAGTAGTTTGAGGGGTGAACCGCAATATATCTGATGCTCACTGTGTAAAAGCATTAACTGCAGTGTGAATCTCTCACAGCAGACAAACAGAGTCCTCCTTTTAGGTACATTTAAACTGAAATCTGTGCTTTTGTGTCTTGTTTGATCTACAGTAACATCAATTCACCGTGTTGTGCGAGTGACGGAGCGCTGCTTCAAGTTAGCCAGATGCTAAAAACAGCTGGCATGGGAAAGTAGCATTCTCCAATGCCTCACAGCTTCCTCAGTTTACTTGCGTTTAAATCAAGGCTGTAACTAACATGAACCCACTTCTTTCTTTCACTTTCGTTGCTCGGGAATGCACTAATACTAAAATATGACTGTCCGAGCCCTGTAACAGCGCTGTAGTTGTGAGGAGCAGACGTGATTTAACGCTGCTAAAGCTTGTTAGGATGTAAGGAAAGAGGTGAGTTCACTGTAGGACAGTACAGTTACGCCACTGATCTAGTCACTTACACTTGGTCACAGGAGAACAGATCGCCAATCGCTCCACTCAAACAGGGAATGTATAACTCCATGTTTCAGACATTGCTAAAGTATATTTGGCAACTCATTTTACTCGTCGCACCCCCCCCCCATTCATGTCGTTAAACTCGGAAGTGTGCCCTCTCTGACAGCAAAGTTTTGCTTTCCTTGAAGTAGAAAATGCCACCAGGGCTGTCGCTAGAACGTGGGGGTGTGAGACTGGTCTGTTATATCGAAAATTTATCAAACCTTTCTTACAGTTCCACTGAGGATATCACGATAATTATCGTTATTGTTTTATCGCACAGCCTTAATAACAAGCATAAAAAATCACTAGTAATTTGCTGATTGTCTCGGTAGCTAGTTAACTAAACGTCCCGTTCCACCTTAAATAGTCCAGCAGTTACATTCTGGTGCCTCAGGCATCAGAACTATACAAGAAGCGTGCGTGTGAACAGCCACACGCAGACTCCTGTCAAGAAGATGTCAACCCATTTTTCTGCGATTAGTGACAGTGTGAGTAAGTGTCCCAGGAAAAAGTAGTGAGTGCTGATCAGGCAGAAAACAGGACTGTCCCACACCAGCAGGCAGAAGCGGGAGGCAGGAGGGGCCATGTCCCATGATTCATAGCTATGACATCTGTGTCCTTCTCGACTCGGTGCCCATGGCCCGTTCGTCAAGCACCCTAACACCCCCCCAGCCCACACACACATACACACACACATATATACACACACTCAGCCCGTCACTGCCGGCCGTGAAGAGGTTCTGCTTGGGCAGTTTTGGAGGGGTGGGGCTGAGGCAGGGCTGGGGGGAGGGGTTAAGAGGGAGAGTAGAAGAAAAAAATCCTCCATCATGGGGGCAGTGAGTGATGTGTAGGGATGAAGGAGAGAGGTTAATGATCAGAAGACAACAGGAGAGGAGGAGAAGGAGAGCAGGTTATGGTCCTATAACAGAGAGAGAGAGTAGCTGTGGGGGGCAGCAGTAAGTAATGCTGCTCGGACACACCACGAAACCGAGAAAGGCTGAGAAATCAATCTGCTTCACATAGGTGTAGAGCTGCCTCCAGCCTGCCATACGGAGCACAAACACAGCAGAAATACTGAGCACAGTTTCCAGCCTGACAGTGTTTCTGAAAGACTGTCACTGTATGAGCAGTTTAAAGAGCACTTCAGTCTGTGTTCCTTAGTCCTCCTTCACAGCTATATCACAGCTGAATTGACACACTACATGAACAAAAGTATTAGGACACCTACACATTACACCTACAGGAGCTTTTATGATTCTATTCTAAATCCATAGGTATTAATATGGAGTTGGTCTCCCTTTGCAGCTATAACAGCTTCCACTCTTCTGGGACGCTTTCTACAAGATTTTGGAGAGTGTCTGTGGGAATTTTTGTCCATTCATCCAGAAGAGCATTTGTGAGGTTAGACACTGATGTTTGACGAGAGGGCCTGGCTCACAATCTTCGTTCCAGTTCATCCCAAAGGCGTTTGATGGGGTTGAGGTCAGGGCTCTGTGAGGGCCGGTCAAGTTCTTATACACCAAACTCAAACTCACCCAGCCATGCCTTTATGGACCTTACTTTGTGCACTGGGGCTCAGTAATGCCGGAACAGAACAGGGCCTTCCCCAAATTGTTACCACAAAGTTGGAAGCGAACAATTGCCCAAAACGTCTTGGTCTGCTGAAGCATTAAGATTTCCCTTCACTGGAACTAAGGGGTCTAAGCCAATCCCTAAAAAACAACCCCATAGCATTATCCCTCCTCCACCAAACTTTACAGTTGGGACAATGCAGTCAGGCAGATAATGCTCTCCTGGCATTCGCCAAACTCAGACTCATCAATCAGAGTGCCAGATAGAGAAGCGTGATTTGTCACTCCACAGAATACAATCCCACTCATACAAAGTCCAGTGGCGGCTTGCTTTACATCACTCCATCTGATGCTTGGCATTGAGCATTTTGGTCTTAGGTTTGTGTGTAGCTGCTCGGCCATGGAAACGTATTTCGCGAAGCTCCTAACATGCAGTTCTTTTGCTGATATTGCTTCCAGAGTTAATCCTGAACTCAATACTGAGTGATTAAATAGAGGATAGACACTGTGCGCTTCAGCGGCCCCACTCTGTGAGTCTGTGTGGTCTATCACTTTGTGGCTGAGCTGTTGTTGCTCCTAGATGCTTCCATTTCACAATAATAGCACTTACAGCTGTCTGGAGCGGATCTAGCAGCACAGAAATTTCACAAACTAACTTGCGGCAGAGGTGGCATCCTACGACAGTGTCATTAGTTAGGGATCATAACTGCACCATATTCTGTTGTAGTTCTATTTAAAGCAGCACTATGTAGTATTTTTGTTTAAATTGAGAATTGTAGTTACTGAGTGTGGAGAACACACTGAAATATGGTGAGCAGGCGCTGCTGTGTGTCACCCTGTAAAGCCTGAAATAATTATTTAAGTCACAGGCGAGTTTTCACACCACGTTGTACCTCTAGGTATTAACGTCACACACTCAGATTTAAAAAGAAGGTCCAGCTCAATGTTTAGGTCTCGAATGATCTCAAAATCATCATTATACTGATAAAGATGTGATGACAACAGTAGATAATTCATTTACATCCTCAGACGTGTCCTTCACCGAGTTCTCTCTGAATTCTCCATCAACTCGCAAAAGTCAGATTCATTCATTTGTGGGGGTCCAAAACACAACAGATGCTACAAAACGCTCTTCCACACATTGAGTGCAATTACATATTTCCATCAGAAAGGTCTCCAAATCCCCAAGTCCTACATAGTGATGCTTTAAGTTTCATTGACTCCATATACGCGGTCTAGAATTTTATTTTCTTTTCCAACTATAAAAAGTTATGAAAAGTACAAATATGCCCCTTTCATCTGGGAAAATAAACGTAGTGTACCTTTAAAAAATAATTGAACCTTAAGGACCATGCTGAACCTTTGACATTTATGGTGTGTGTACCTTGGTGGACTAAAATTTGCATGGACAGTACCCTTACAGGGCTGAGTATCAAAATTCAATACTCCTATGGTGCTGACCAAATTACTTAAAAACTACTGATTATGAACATGTTCCAATCTCAAATTTCAATACTCGGTCTAATAATCATGCTTGTTCCAAAATCTAGACTGCTGATTGATCATCTAAGTCATAAGCGTTCTATTTTGTGGTATAATATAATATTTATATTAATGCAATACATGACCTCTTTGTACTTAAAACAAGTCATTGAAAAAAACAAGGTGGAAGTATTGTTATCAATGATACCTAGCCTTACTCATGGATCAGCTGCTATATAAATAACTAGCTAGATATATAGCTACACAAACACATCTCTATCAAGGCAGACAGACAGTTCAACAGCCTAGCTATAGTTCCAAGATAGTAGGCCTGTACGATAAACTGCATTTTTATCATTATCATGATTTATATGAGTTTCCACAATAAACACACTGTTAAGAGCAGCGATGACATAACTGATCAAATAACCTCATACACACAGCACCAGACAGACATTACCAACGCTAACCATTGGAAGCTTAACAAGAGCTGCTCTGCACTGGGATTGAAAACCACTCTCCCTTACGGGGGTTGAGTGACTTAACCAATAGGCTATACAGCCTAATACAAAACACAGACAGCAGCTCAAACACTCCTCCATCCTGAACTACACACCTGTAAAACACATCAAACATCAAGATATTTCTCACACACAGTGCTGTGTTTTAAGTGTGTGAGGCAGTAACAGCTGCTGTCACAACAGACATATTTGATAATTAAACAAAAATAAATAAACAAAAATATTCATTCATACTTGTGCACCTACATAAAAATAAATATACATTTTTTGTGCTAAAAATAGAGGTAAGTTAGATTTCTGTTTTCACATCCATAAAAAAATCTGTACTTGTGTCACATCCAGTCAGAGGCAGACTATTTTAATATGAATTTATCACTTCTCATATTGTCATTATGATATCCAAGAGCTTTATTAAACATCGCATTTTAAGTGGGTATCATACAGCCCTACTAGCTAGCTAGGTATCTAGATGAGTTAAAATGCTAGCTGATAGCTAGGCAGATAGGCAGTTAGATAGATAAGTAGTTAGATAAACAGACAGCTAGTCTGTTTTTACTTGATGCATAGCTAGACAGCTAGAGAAAGACAGTAGGGCTGGGTGGTTAATCCAATTTTATTTTCAATTACGATTTTGGCTTCCAACAATTAGGAAAACAAAATAATCGAGATAAAACTATTATTGTGCTGCATTCTGTTTCACAATGATGTTCTCATTTTGTCTTGTTATAAATCCAGTGCACCCCTTTCTTTTATTTTTTGTTTTTCAGTTGAATTATATTAAAAGTTCAAGGGAATCCTTATAAAAAGACACATTTTTTTAAAGTTCAATAAATGCATATTGTTTCCTAAGTCAAATAAGTATATTAAATAATTGTGATCTGAATATCGACCAAAATAATCGTGATTATGATTTTTGCCATAATCAAACAGTCCTAACAGACAGCCAGTGGGCTAGACAGCACATAGCTAGGAAGAGGTTCTTTACTGATTCCCAACAGGAACTCTGGAGGGAAAGGCAGCAAAATATTCTTCTCAATGAAAATGTGAATAAAATATACAAAAGTCCACAGAGACAAACAATACTGCAGCTACTGTAGCTGACAATTGCTCAAGGCAGCGATGTCTTTATTCAAGCCCTCTCTCTTTTCTTTCTTTCTTTGGCAGTGAAGATCAGATAGCGAAACCTCTCCAGACTCCTGCCACTCACAGATCATTTAGCCAGCTTACACACACACACACACACACACACACACACACACACACACACATCTGCATTCTTGCAGGCAGTCATCCACGCACTGCACGCTGAATATCACTCTGCCGTCATGCTGAATTCAGGCTGTACTGCCACCTGCGCTGCTGTAAGCCTTGAGGCGTGCATGTGTTCTGTAAATGCAGTGGAATGGACTGAACTGTACCGTACAGTAAACCAGATTTCTCCTTTTTTATCTGTATTTAGAGGTTTACACAGTTTCCTCATGAAACCAAAACAAATATGAGCACAAAAGATTTTTTTGTCCAGAAACAACAAAGATGTATAATATTCACAAATATACTCTTGTAATTGAGCAGGGTACAAAAGTCCAAATTGATAAAATATTGTCATACTGCCCACCCCTATAGGCCACTATTCAATTTAAGCAAATTTGTGACACTGATCATGTTGAGGTCTTTGTATAAAAATGTCAGATCGTTTTTATTCTGATCTCGTGTTCAGATTGGATCTACAAAGATGGTTCATCAAGGGTCTTTAGTAAAGAAAACGGTTCTATACAGAACCATGAACTCTCAAATAACCACTTGCATGATTAAATGGTTCTCTGCATGGTGAAATGGTTATTCAGATTGATGGAGATTGTATTGTACATGGTTCTATATAGAACCTTTTAAAAAATGGTTCTACATAGCACTAAAAATGGTTCTTTTATTGTTACAAGCTTGACTTCATAAACAACAGGAGAATCCTTGTTGGTGCTACGTAGAACCACATATAATACATTTTCCATTAATCTGAAGACCGATTTCACCATGCAAAGTTCAACCAACCAGTTCTTTGAATGTTCATGGTTTTATACAGCATGTGTTGTGCTAGTGGATCAGACACAGCTGCTGGAGTTTTTAAACACTGCGTCCACTCACTGTCCACTCTATTAGACGCACCTGCGTTGTTGGTCCACCCTGTCGACGACATCTCTTGCTGTATAGCATGAGCTAATCATCTTCTTGTCCTTCATTGGTGGTCACAGGACACTGCCCACAGGGCAGGATACTGACTGGATATTTTTGGTTAATGGACTATTCTCAGTCCAGCAGTGACACTGAGGTGTTTAAAAACTCCAGCAGCACTGCTGTGTCTGATCCACTTGTACCAGCACAACACACTAACACACCACCACCACGTCAGTGTTACTGCAGTGCTGAGAATGATCGACCACCCAAATAGTACCTGCTATACACACACATATAAAATCAAAATAAGTGTAGATAAACACACACACACACACACACTCACCTGAACCTCCTTCTGCAAGATACATGTCCCTGGCAAAAAGCACAGAATCCAACATGGACTCAAACAGAAGGAAGTAGCCCTGTGGAGAGATTAGAAAAAACGACTTTAAACACATTTTATAACACCGAATAGCAGAGCTGGTGGGGAAAAAGCAGTTTCAAAATGCTTTAAAACTTTAAAACATCTTTTAAAGTGAAACCTTCAGCTCTACAGCAGACAACGCTGAACAGACGCTCGCAGGAGAATTATGGATAAATCAACCAGCAGCAAACTAACAAAAGCAACCGTCTGGCGACGCTCCAGTTCCCCTTCGAGAACCTCCGCTGAGAGGATACAATCACAGAGGAGCTGAACCACTGACTGTATATATGATATATATATGATATCTACACTCATTGACTGTATAAATAACATATGATATCTACAGTCACTGACTGTATAAATGACATGATATCTAGTCATTGACTGTATAAATGACGTGATATCTAGTCATTGACTATATAAATGATATATGATATACACTATCAATGACTGCATATATAATATATATGATATATATATACTCACTGACTCCATATATAATATATGATATATATACATTGCCTGTATATATGATATACATCATCTATGTGATATACATACTGTTTGATTGTATAAATGATGTACGAAATATATACTTGCCTTTCACTCTGTGGAGACTGTGTGATTTAAATGTTTAGGTTCTATGTTCTAAATACATTCTGATCTTAAAATTAAAATAGAGCTTATTTTGTCCACTCATACAGCTTCAACACAACATACTGCTTTATAAATAAATGGATAAATATGAGCAAAAAAGAACATTTTACTTTTTTATTTTAAACATGCAATGCTGCAGTATGTCTTACTTCCCTTCTCTTTTAGAAAAATTGCACAAAAGACAAACATATTTTAATATGTAAAGACATCTGAGTGAATTTCTATTTCTATTGAGGAACAGAGAAATGCATGCCTTTTGGTAAAAAAAAAAAGTGCTGTATTTTTTCACCTTTTCATAAGACACAAATCCATGTAACCCACACATACATACACACACACACCACACACTGCCTCTCTGGATTTATGATCCATGATGCCCGTTAACCACATACATGGTTACCCAGAATCCTCTCTGACTGCAGTGCCCCCAGGCTGACCCAGGTTCTGCACGAGTGGACAGCAGGTCAACCCTGCTATTAATCCAGACCTGCTGAAACTGAGCTCTGGACACATCCTGTTGGCCTCACTCTGGACAGGAGCAAAGACAAGGTCAGGCTGACTAACGCTATCCCACAATCCTCCTCTCTACATACAGTAAGACTAAAACCAAAAATCACTTAGCTGAAAGATGGCAAAGCACATTTAGCTAGTTAGTAACGTTAAAACAACCAGTTCTATGCAGAGTCTGCTCTAAACTGAGTCTGTTCTACAGTTTCTCATTAGGTTGAATGAATAACTGACTCTAAATGTAGGTATGGTGATATAAACTGAGTCTGTTCTACAGTTTCTTAGTAGGTTGAATTAATAACTGGCTCTAAATGTAGGTATGGTGATATAAACTGAGTCTGTTCTACAGTTTCTCATTGGGTTGAATGAATAACTGACTCTAAATGTAGGTATGGTGATATAAACTGAGTCTGTTCTACAGTTTCTTAGTAGGTTGAATTAATAACTGGCTCTAAATGTAGGTATTGTTATAGTTGGCATGAGTTGTGCTCAGATTTAATATAATTTTTTATTCTAAGCCCCGGCCTGCCCCACCCACTTTACTTTTTGAGAGGCTGCACATATACTATCACTGACAGCGGTTTCCTTGAAAGATCTGACATCATTACGCCTTCATTTTTTTTTTATTAAAGAACACATTTTTCTTCCTTAACATGACGTATTTCCGAGTGAAACAGGCTACTCTGAGTCACACTCTGACAGTCAGCAGGATCCGTTATACAGAGCATAGACCATTTTACAGAAAAGAAGAAAGAAGAAAAAAAAAAAACAGATTTGGTGAAAAAAATGTATTACAATATTCTGTGTTTTCTTGTAGTTTCGGAAACAATTAATTAATTGCTGAAAGCTCGAATTTTAATAAGTAATTTTTTTTTGCTTTATAAGACATATACATAGACAACGCAAAGCATCAGTTAGCAGCCTAGCCTGTTAGCATCCACACCACTCTCGCTTTTACACATTTTACACTGTACAGCAAAAGCAAGAAAAAAAGATTTCAGGAAAAAAAGACAGCACATTAAATAAATCAATGTACAAGTATAAATACCTAACATTTGAGCAAGAGATGGACTGTATGTGTATGTGTATGGACCAGGTTTATACCACACTGTGAGGACCAAAACACTCATGTTATGGGGACCTCTCTTTCTTGTGGGGACCAAATGCTGGAGACCACAACATAAAGCATTACATTTTAAAGTGAGGGTAAAGTTGAGGTTAGGGTTAGGCTAGCTGTAGTTCTGGTTAAGGTTTGGCCAAGTCTCCAGAAAATGAATGGAAGTCTATATAATGGCCTCACAATTCACAGAAACAAGACTGTGTGTGTGTGAGTGAGTCACTTCATCATCTTTAAAAAACAGAACTCTCTCACTTCTGTTGACATTCTGTTGACGTGGCTTTTCAGCGTAAATGGGCTAAAATAATTCAGCCTATTAACTGAAAGTAAAAAGAAAGGAGATCGTCTGCAGACATACATGTACGTGCAGTCGGAGAGGAGGTGATCGATGTGTTCTCGCTGATGATTGGTCAGTGTGTTGAAGGGGAGGAGGGAAAACAAGCTACAATATTATTGGTTAGTATAATTTTTCCAGCACATAGTGACACAACCAAACTTATCACAACGTTTAAACACAGCAGAAATCACTACACTCTGATCAGAGATTACAGAGAAACAAGAATTTTTTCTTTTGAATAATATGACACAGTGGATTGTGCTTAATGTGTCCAAGGACAAGAACTAAAAATGCCAGAAAGGTCCATTTTGATTTCAGGTGGTTTTCAAAGTGCTGCATATGCACAGAATGAAGGCTTGTGTTTCTTGTGAGGCTGGAGGGTGCAAGGAGTGATACTCCAATAAAATTCCCTATTCTCTCATTGCCTTTATCTGTAGGCTAAAAAGCTCCTCAACTCATCAGTCACCGCCCCCCCCCCACAGCGGCACACACTGACAGCCAGGCCACGCAGATAAGCCGTCTAATGACACACACACAGGGACACACATTCACCCCAGGACAGGAGGGGGGGTGCAAATTTATGACCACCATACCTGTCCCTTGGGTGAACTTAGATGATGATGATGATGGTTCTGCATTGTCAGTCAGTGTTATTTTAACCCACATAAGTCCTAGTCAACAAGAACATGCACCGGTGTTATGTGAATAATTTCTGATTCGTGGCTCATTGAAATGAGTGCATAAACTGTGTGGAAAGTGCAGATTCTAAACTTTCAATCCAGAACAGATTAGTGTCTCTGAGTAGAAGAGGACATATTTTATTATGATCTGAATTGGATGGAATGTGCTGTTCTGTGTGCAGATTTGCTTTGCAGAATGAAAAAAACTGCAGAGCTGAATCTGTCCATACTGAATGGGAATCAAACGTAGGTGTAATTATTTATGGTACTACATAATAAACTTTCTAATTATGTACTTACACAGCCCAAATTACAAGTTCTGCTCAATATGTAATTACGTAAACACACGCTCTACGGAGAACATGTCTGTATGTTTTACTTTTTATTTACTGAATTTAATCTATTGGGAAAAATAAAACATCAAATATAGCCTGTATATGCAGCCCAATACATATATATTAAGTCTTATTCGGACGCGATTAGTTTTACATGAGGAGGTGGGTAATGTATTTATTACTGGTGTTTCTCAGTGATTTCAGTCGCGTCTGATGCGCCATGTCAGTCATTTTAGTATTAAGCAGTCGTATTACGCTTATGAGCTCATGTACAGTATTATGTTCAACACAATTTGTTTATGTGCTCTTAACAATTTGATAACTGCAGAAAATTAGATTGTGTCAGTAACTGGTTCAGTGTGTTTACATGATCTACGGTCAGAAAATAGGGAAACTGCGTGTCTACATGAGTCAGGCAATAATCTTATTTCTCCTTTACAACCGGCCAATAAGACGTGATGTAAGCATAACGTAAAACTCAAATGTCACAAGCAAATTTTTTTAAAAAAACATCTAGTAACTTTAGCTGAAAATATGAAAATACATCATCTACAAGATTATTTAAGAATATTTATATCCTTCATTTGGTCGAGTCTGTAGTCGGTTTCAGCGTCACTCCAAATGTGTTGTGCTGCCGGGACAACGCTCTGTTTTCACACATGCGCAGACTGACAGAAATGAAAGAAATCAGAGTGAGGGTTTACATGCACTGAAAAACCCCATTACTGAGCTCAAATCCAGTCTCTTTATCAGATTTCTTAATCAGATTTATAGTCCTTAATCTAGAGTGTGTGTTTACAGAACCACTTCATAATCAGATAACTGTAGAAATGTGATTATGATCGCACTAGTAGGTGCATGTGAAGCCAGACAATATATATCAGGGTTGATCTAGAACATAAACTATGCATTAAAAGAAAAGAGATCAAAAGACAAATATGATTACTTTTGTCCACCTTAAAGCCGCAGACGGCAAATCACGACCCTAGGTTGACTCAAGCGCAATCAGTATCAGTCGATGCTCAGCGTCTTAGTGTCAGTATTGGAAAAGAATAAGTGGTATCTTGCTATCTCTAGGAAGAATAGGTGTTGGTACCTCTCAGGCTTGTGGTGAACGTGTCCTCGCTCTGGGCTGCTCTTAAAAAGACTTAGCGCTGGACTGATGGCTAAGCTTCTCCATGGTGTAATTTAGAACCCAATTTCACAGGCGGCTGCTTCTACTGCAGTGAGTGAGTGAGTGAGTGAGTGTGTGAGAGAGAGAGAGAGAGAGAGAGAGAGAGAGAGAGAGAGAAGCTTCAAGATAAAAACATCCCCAGGCCTAGCCTTGGAGACCCCTGACTCGTCACTCTCTCGCTGTCTCTCCATTAACTATTAATTACTAAAACAAGGTTCGGTCCCCACCTGGCACGGCTTTGGGGGAAATACATAACTAGCGGAGCACAGATGATGAGCGAGAATGTAATCACAAACAGTGATGACTTGGCTTGTCTCATCTCCATACACACATACACACACACACACACACACACACACACACACAAAATACACGTATACACAAACCTTCCTGTGGTGCATTACAGTCTGTCAGAATGACTGTGTGGATCACATGAACATTATAGAGTTCTTCTTAAACGAAACTATAGAAGCCATATCGCCCCCTACACTTCCTGTTACAGTCTGTCAGAATGACTTTGTGAATCATATGAACATTGTATAGGATTTTTAGCAGAACAACGTCTCAATAATAAAAATATAGGCTGTCATATTTTCATAATCAACTTTGTCAACTAATCATTGTAGTCCTAATCCAGACAGATGAATGATGGCCCTGCTAAAATTTAAAAAATGGCCCAGCAAGACAAATGCACAGCTGCAGCTCACTAACAAGTCAAAATGCCCATCAGCAAATGCCTGAACTGCTGGTAAAACAGCTGGCATAGCATTCCAGAGTGCTGCAAAAGAATAGTTAAAAAATTATGAAATAATGTAGAAGCTAACAGATTAATCAAAGCAGAGTTTAAAAAGTGTCAAACTTCTGGAGAGACAAAACAATGACTTTGAGCCACTACCATATACTAGTTATGCTACTATCACAGACTGATTGCAAGTGTGAAAGTGCAGCAAGTGTAAAAAGCCAATGAGATTTTCCCCATTTATCTGCAATAATACAGAGCCTGCACAGCACAATGAGGCTGTGGAACCTTTACTAAACCTAAAGCTGATTTTTAACACTGTGAAGGGAAACCTTAAGAAATTATATCTTTCACTAAACGTCTGTTCCAGGCTGAAGCTTTTTATGTGAACTCTTAGCATGATTAAATGTTTCTCTGCATCATGAAAAGGTTCTTCAGATGGATGGAGAATGTGCTGTAGATGGTTCTGTATAGAACCTTTGCGAAGAACTCTTTAATCATGCAAAGAGTTCTTTGAGTGTTCTTCGTTCTATATAGACCATTTTTTTTACTAAAGAACCCTTGAAGAACCATCTTTTGTAAGTATGTACTTATAGAAGAACAGAACTGTATGTGTACTTCTGGCTGGATTTCTTTAAAAACAGATTCTGTACAGGACAAAGTAAAAAAGTAAATTATTAACTTGAAATACAATTAATTAATTAATTCAATACTCCAAAAAATTTGTTTTCCAAAATAAATAAAATAATGTACAACTGACTGGGCTGGAATGTGAGATCAGTCTGAGTTCACATGTGAAGTTTCGTCTGGGCCTCGTCCAGCAAAGCTGCTAATGAAATGCTAATGAAAATTGGACAGCAGCACTCAATCCTGTTAAATCAATTAGTCCATTATCACACACATACACAGACATGCTGGTTTATGCACTGATCCTCTCAATCACAAGACTCAGATTCAAGAAAACAATAGTATAATACATTAAAAATGTATGTACCAATAAAAGTGCATGAGGTAGAAATAGTGTAACCCAAGAGTTAATATCAGCGTTAGAATAAAAAAGCTGTTTTATACTTTCATGCCTGAAAAATAATCGTGGCAGGCTGCTACAAACATTCAAAATGTGATCTTAGATGAAACAAACAGATTATGAGCTGCTAAAGACAAAATCAGTAACAATAAACAGAGAACTGAGGACGAGGACATGCTGGACAAATATGGAGCTCAACTTTGGTTTAGAGCATTAACCCACCATAGCAAAGCCAGTTTGATGAGGAAAAAATGCCACAGAAGTCGTTCCGATTGGTTTAAAGTGATGAAATTTTTGAAGGACCCATATTCTTAATTTCCCCTTATGATGTCTGTGTGGTCCTATGTATCACAATGAGTCATTTCTACATGACCATTTCCAACCTCTGTTTGACCCTTAGAATTAAACAGGCTGTGCCTTACAGACTGATATATGTATATGAGCTTTGTTCCGATTGGCTCCCCTGTACTGTTCTCATTCGAAAAGCAGTCCAGGCTGCAATGCTACTTATAACTTCAGTGTGAATGGGTAAGGCTAAACTGCTGTAGGCTGACTAGCTGGTCATGTAGTAAAATATGCTGGTTTTGTGAAGGATAAGTTTGGAAACTGTAACCTGTTAACTGTGGGCCAATTTTTACATGTAATGTCATACCCAAAGTAAAGGGGGTGCTGTTTCCACATACTTGTCATACAAGTCATGATCTTGGTGTCATTTGAAAGCTAACACTCTCAACCATCAGAATAACTGTGTGAATTAGTCACACAGAGTAAGAGTCTAGAATGGAGTTTATTTCCTCCTGACTCATAGATCTCTAAACTGATCTCTGACTCTTGTTGTGTTATCAGACCACATGTTTTGGATTATGATGTCTCTGTGAAGAGCTGTAATTGTTTTCTGCTGTAAAGAAATTGTGGGCCAAAGTGACCACAAAATGGAATTTAATTTCATTTAATTCATCACATTTAAATATACAGTTTGGTCAATTTGAAAAATGTCTTAAGATGTGTGCTCTGAGCTCAGACAACATACAGACCAAAGGAAATTTAGCATTTCAGATCTGGGACAGTGAAGGGTTAACTACGAGAGGCAAAAAAACATAGAGGGCTCGGTAGACTCATCAAAATGAATCAAACTGCTTCACTCCATTCTCAATTGCAGAAACTCAAGCCGCTCAGCCTGATGGTGCTTTACACCATGCTGCTGTAGTCAGTTTACTGATGAACACCTGCATCAGCACCAATCTGCTCAATTACAGCACCACACCATCAGCTGGAATCCCCACAGCAGCTCTCTCTCTCTCACACACCCACACTCACAAACACACACACACACATACACACACACACACACACACAAAACAATTATAAACGCTTCAATAAACACTTCAGAGGGGCCTCGGCAGACATGCACACACAGTGTTTACTCCAGGGTATATAACTACTCACACACATACACACACACACGGCACTCAACATTCTGATATTTTCATGATATGGAACAAAAAACATGCTCCAACAATTTCTCTCTCCAAGCTCCAAACACAATTGTATATGGCTGTAGCTACGATTATGAGGTTGAACAAACTTTACAGAACACTGGTAAAGATCTCATTCAACCTAATGAGAAACTTTAATGGAATATATAACATTAAAATAGCGGAATTTGTAGTATATAGAAACTGCTGAAGGTTCTAAACATACTATTCACTCCCAAGTCCTCTTATACAAAACTACGCTGCAAGAACAGCGCATTTTAAATTATTTTTGTGACTTCATAAAAATAAACATATTTATATACATATGTCCACCTATTCAGCCTATGACATTTTGCTTTTTGAATTAGGCACAAAACAAGGCAGCCAATCAGAAGACAGATCATTTAGATATGTCAGCCTAAGAGGCACAGTAACAAAAACTGTATGTTTAATTTAATGACCATGTAAAAAACAAAAATAAGGCAAAAAAGAAGAACTGAATGATTTTTGGTACATAAACCACACAAAACCACCATAAACTCTTTAAAAATGGTTCTTTAGGAAAGACAATGGTTCTGTATAGAACCATGAACACTCAAAGTACCATTTGCGTGCTTTTGCATGGTGAAATGTTTCTTCAGATTGATGAAGATTGTGGTGTATATGGGTCTATATAGCACCAAAAAGGGTTCTGCTATTCTTACAATGTCAAGCTTGAAACAACAGAAGAAACCTTTTCAAAAAGGCTCTATTTAGAACCGTAAACACATTCTCCATCAATCTGAAGGACTCCTGAAGAACCATCTTTTTGTGTACTGTTACAAAGAAAACGGTTCTATATAGAACTACGAATACTCAAAGAACCCTTTGCGTGATTAAATGGTTCCATCTTCAGATTGATGGAAAATATGTTACTTGTGGTTCTGTCTAGAACCTTTTTGAAAAGGGTTCTATATAGCAACAAAAAGGGTTATTCTATTGTACTGATATCAAGCCTGTAACAATAGAAGACCCCCTTATGGTGCTATATAAAACCATATGCAGCATTATCCATCAATCTGAAGAATCATCTTTTTTAAGACAATGAGAAAAAAACAGGATGTAGGCCCTCTATAATGTCCACACACAGCTCAGAGTTCAGAATGATTGATAAGACATAGCACTGGAGTTATTGTGTGTAATGGGTTCAGTTGCTCATTTAGTGGAGAAATGTAAGAGTAAATGGATGAAGCACCAAGTGAATGTGTTTATAAGGACACTGCAGAAAGCAGGGGGAAGAAAAAAAGAGCAGCTTGGCCCAGTCTGGCATGGGAGGGGCCTAATTTGCATATGAATGCATATGAGGAGGAAATGTAGCATATCATGAGAGTATTCAAATGAAAGTTACGCGTTTCCACGGTTTATTCAGATGGACAATGGCAGGCTGAGAGGCGCACTGTGGGCTGATGGGTAATCCAGGTAAGCTCTGAGACGGCCAGGAAATGGGCACGGATAACACGTAGCGTCAGGGGAAAACATAACGGCCGGGGGGAAATAAATGAGCAGCAGGAAATGAGTCGAGAACCCACAATCCTGCTCTGTTCAAATGTCAGGGGTTTTTCTGTTCAGTTCAATTCCGTCTGAAGGATCCTCTCTGCAGTTAAAACGCATCCCAACTCGCTTGGAGAAGAATTTAAAAGTGTCTGTGCGCATGCTTGTACAAAGAGTGAGTGAAACCGAAGTGTGTGTGTGTGTGTGTGTGTGTGTGTGTGTATGTGGACTGAGTGAGTGATTACTGCTGTCCACTCTGAGGCAGGTAAGACAGCTATCAGCAGGTAATGAGGTCTAAGATGAGAATCTGCCATTAATCCAACCACACACACACACACACACACACACACACAGGAAAGATTTCCGCCCAAACAAAAGATTCCCTTTTAATGAACAAAACCACAAGCACTATTATATATACTTGACGCATCATTTAAAGAATATTTTAGCATTTGTTTCATTCTGTTCTATCCACGTATGCAAAACTCCGAAATTCATCAATATACATGACCATATGGTATGTTATAGGGATCATATGGACTGTAAATCCAATGTTGGCCCAAGAAATGACCTACCCTGTTTCTGTTTTGGCTGTAATGTTGGTAATGAGCTCCCAGAAAAAAATGACATGAGCTAGAGTTAAGCAATATGGCAAAAATATAACATTGCAATCCATCAATAGCTTTTTTTCAGACAGCGTACGAGTACATAGTTTTTAGTCTTCACCAATACCTTGCCTTCTGAGCAAACTACTCAAAATTAAGTAGCTGTAAATAAGTGTAATGTACCTTAACAGTTAAATCCTTAAAACCTAGCTGGTTTATATGAAGCGCATTAGCTAGCTATACTACATTATTTACTGCTACTTTAGATTGAGTAGTGCTGCAGTGGAGAAGAGCAGGTTTTGTTCCCTGTCAGAACAGCTCTTCTGTACAGCTGTAAGTAAAGTAGGTTTCATAGTTTTGATCCTCATCTGTCTCTTTCAGCAGCAGCACAGCGACAGCAGGAATCACATCGGAGGCTAATGCATCTGAGGAGCTCATGCTTCCAGTTTTCCATCTTGTTGGAGTCTTCTGTTTGGCTGATTGAGCTGTAGCTGAATGTCCTCTAAAGCCAGAGAGACACTGTGGGAATTCAGAAATCTTGTTCTTTGGTGACTCACACTGTACGTTTGAATAGACCATTGTGTTCGGACAAAGCAACGATTTATACACTCACACTGTACGAAAACACAAACATTGAAGTGCAGCCTCTACAGACACTGTCTATGGATCATTATCAATAAAGCTGATTCATTCAGAATAACATGTGTACCAAGCAAACACACCGGGACACTGAGCAGTGCTGCTAACACTATAAAAATGTCGACTGTTTTTTGCCTTATTTAGCTGACCTACGAGTTCCCGCTTGTATTAGGGAAGCGGAAGTGATTGTGTTTAAAACGGGCTAAAATCACAGTGTATTCCTGGTGGGAATATACCAAAGTGGAATGTTTAAAGGGGCCGGCAACTTTATTAGTCATTTTTCTCTGTGTGAGCAGATCCTCGTTCACTGTGTTTGCTCATTAGCATAGCAACTACACTCTTGTATCAGCTGGTAGCTGAGTGTTGGTATCGGTGAATTTTTATGAGGACAAGTAAATAAGCACAGTATCGGTCCGATACCCGATAGCAATATTAGTATCGATGCACCCCTAATACGATATTTATTTTTTAGACATATGATCAGTTGGAACAGAGGAAAAGAGCCAGTAGAGCTAAATTTTAGAAATACTATCAAAAACTGTGAACAAAATCCAGTTAAACTGACTATTTTGCTCTCTTTATAATGAAACATGCAGTTTATCAGCGTCTACAACTACTGATGGTATACACCATATGTTCAGAAAAGCATACTGTACTGTATTGTGACATAATTTATCACAATAATTATATATATTGTCATAAAGCCCAGCACTAACATGAGCTGTGTCCAAAACTGCGCCCTCTTCACTATCATGCACCATTCTAGGGTTATGCCATTTTGTAGTGGTGTGCAGAATATTCAGTGAACTCAAACAATCCCTCAAAGCACAACAATAAGTAGTGTACAACCGATGTACCCTAGGGGATAGGGGATACCCATAATGCACTGCGTTGTTTGTAAGTAATGAACAAACCCACATGACGAAATCGTTTACTACCATGACAAATTCTGTTCCCTACAACTGTGTTCTATATAATGATTTTTGAAAGGAAGTTAGTGATAAGAGGACCATTTCAGAATGTGTTTTGCTTTATACCATTATATTTGTATATTTTATCTTAAGTATAATGGCAGCTATTTACAGAAACTATGGCAAAGAAAACATCTGCAAATGTCTTACAGCAACTTCAGTCACGCAACAGTATCTCACAACGTATGCCACAATGTTAACAAATGAGAATTATTAAAATGCCTAAAATGAATAACTGCCTCTAAATGTAGGTATTGTGATATAAACTGAGTCTGTTCTACAGTTTCTCATTAGGTTGAATGAATAACTGGCTCTAAATGTAGGTGTTGTGACATAAACTGAGTCAGTTCTACAGTTTCTCATTAGGTTGAATGAATAACTGGCTCTAAATGTAGGTGTTGTGATATAAACTGAGTCTGTTCTACAGTTTCTCATTAGGTTGAATGAATAACTGGCTCTAAATGTAGGTGTTGTGATATAAACTGAGTCTGTTCTACAGTTTCTCATTAGGTTGAATGGGATTTTTATCAGCATTCAGCTATGAAAGAACACGTTTGTGGGTGAAGGGTAATTAAACTGATGATTAATCAAATGTTGCACAGAAAATAAGTCACATTTCAAGCCTTTAGTTTCAATCTATATATGAGTATATGAATTTATACCTGCATGTTCTAGATGTTCAGGCCTTTATCAGCTAGAATATTTTAAAGCTGGAACTTCATCATTTTTCAATTAACTTACATGACATTTCTATTCACAATAAACCATGTGTAGATAACTACAGGTCATGTCAGGGCAGAAAAAGAATAATCTATCAGGCCTGGTAAAACCATTTCACTTCTCTTTGTGCAGCTGAGAGTACTAAACATGGCATTGTGCTCTGACAGTAGGTCCTGAGATAAGTTTGTCCCATTGCACATAATGTTTACTGGTACTTTCAGTGGAAGGGTTTGTATTGTTAGCCTGAGACTGACCCAATTAGACTGCAGGGCATTTACAACAATAAGTTCTTGCAATTGGTTTGTTGCACCTTCATTAATGAAAGCCAAAGTGGATGGTGACATTGTGCATTACAGAAAAGGGACATCAGAATTAAATTTCTTTAATACAGCCACATCACTTTCCTTTCTTTAAAGGGGACCTATTACACTTTTCCAGTTTTTCTCTTTCCTTTAGTGTGTTGTATCTTTCTGTGCATATAAACGTTCTGCAAAGTCACAAAGCTCAGAGTTCCCTCCAGAGAGAGAAACTCTCTGCCACAGAAACCACTTTTCTCAGCTGCCTGAAACGCCTCGTTGGAATTCCAGCACTTTTCCTTTATTACAAGATGACATAATTTCGTAACACAGTCCTTACTGCCTGCCTACCGACGAGCTTGGCATGTCCTCACACAGTGCACAGTGGGTACTGGAGGAGGAACAGTGTGTTCAGTGTTGTAGCTTGTGGAGAAGACACTGGCCGGATTTTCAGGATTGACTCCGGATCAAACTGATACAGCACAACCGACACCGCTGGAGAAACAGCCACAGTGGAGTTTACAGCTGCTTAAGAGTGAAGGGTCTGTCTGGAGGGGCGGAACCGCTCTGAAGGCTGACAGATCAGAACAGAGTGGGCGAGCTGACCAATCAGAGCATGCTGGGCTCATCGGGAGGCGGGGCTTAAATACACAGGAGCTCTAACAGAGCGTTTCAGACAGAGGGTGAATAGAGAGAGACAGTATGAGAAGAATAATGTGTTTGTGGAACACTGAAGAAGTGAAAATAAAATTATGAACACTGAAATGAGAATAATGAGAATAATGTTTCACAACATTCTCTTACGTTGCATTTTTTACATTTTGCGAATAACAGTTTTTCTCCTGATCAGTCAACATATGTTTGGTGTCTGAAGTTTACTTCTTTAGTTTTACCACTGGAGCTAAAAGGCTAATGTAGCTAACAAGCAATGGAAGCATCAACCCCACCAATTAGCATGGTGCTAACTGCATGACTCAATCACAAACTGTGTGGAGGTGTTCAGTATCTCTAATAGACTTGATTATGTGGGTTCTGACACTGTATGACTCACTGTTATCTATAAACATGGACTAAAGTATGTTAGGATCCACACTTTAAAAAGATGGTTCTTCAAGGGATCTTCAGCAAAGGCAAACATTCTATTTAGAACCATAAGTTCTATACAGAACTATTTCATGCTTAAACGGTTCTTTGCATAGTGAAACTGTTCTTCAGATTGATGGAGAGTGTGTTCTATTTGGTTTTATATAGCATCAATGACTCTTTATGGTTCTACATAAATTATATATTTCATTTAGCACCAAGGGTTCGATATGGTTCTATAAAGCATCACAAAGGGTTGTTCTATTGTTACAAACTTGACATATATAAATATTTGAACTATACAGGACCATATACAACACATTCTGCATCACTCTGAAAAACCTTTTGGTCTAAATGGAAAAACTGTCTTTACTAAAGAACTCTTGAAGACCCATATTTTTTCAAAAGTGTGTACGATAATGTACTTTGGTTCATGTGTATAGGTAACAGTATGTGACACAGCGTTAGAAATCCCAATTATAATCAGCCTCGTAGCTCCAAACTAAAGAAGGAAACAAACACCAAATGTGTCCTGCTGACCGACTACATTTGGGATAAAGCGGGATAAAAACTGATCACTTTCACAGCAAATCTGAGGTATTTTGGCAGTAATATTTCTATTCCCTCTGCAGAAATAGAAGCAGAACATTTGTACTTTACATTAAGAAGAGGAACAGGCCTATAAAAGCCACAGCCTTCTATTTTGGCCCACTCATTACTGACATGATCACTTCTCTTGGTGGGCATTTTATGTCCTTTTTTGTAATGCCCAATTTGGTACAATCTGTTCCTTAAATGTTTTACAGTACTGTGCTGTGGATTCATCTGTGCCTCAGGACTTCTAGTCTAGAAAAAAGAAATCAAAAAGAAACTTAAGTTGTTATTTCAAAGCACAACACACACTGCTTTAACTTCAATCAAACACACTTTATTAGGACTATTTCACTGTCAGAATACTGAAAGGTATCTTTGTTGCAAAGATGTGAAGTTTTGAGCTACTTCTTCTTTGTCAACAGTTGCAGCATTCCTGGTTGACTAAGGCCAAATCCTGTTTCAGCCCTCTCCCCTACCACTTTGTCCTACCCCTCCATTTTGCGCATTCACATATAGGAGTAGGTTGTCCTGATTCTTGTTGAGATAGAGGGGTAGGTCTAAGTGTTATGGCTACATGGCCCTCCACACAGAGGTTTTTCAGAGACACCAAACACTCCAAACAGAGTGTTATGAGAAAAAATGAAAAACCAGCGAGATGGCTGCACAAGAGGCCAAAGAATCCCACAAATGTGAGAATTTTCTCTGTTAAAAATTTACAAAAACCATTGTATTCTTAGTTCAATGTCGTTTCAGTGTAATATGGTCCTTTTCTTCATAATAAACATAAAAAAAATAGTAGTAGCTGATGTCTCGGTAGCTAGCTAGCTAAATTTCGGGTTCCACCTTAAATGGTGCAGCAGTTACATTCTGGCTCCTCCAGCATCAGAACTGCTGCATCACTTCAGGTGGAAAGAGGGAATTTGAACAAGATGCTGGCGAATATCTGACTTCAGCTAGCTAGCTAAATTTCCCGTTCCACCTTAAATGGTGTAGCAGTTCTGACGCCTGAAGCACTAGAATGTAACTGCTGCTTTAATTAAGGTGGAACAAGTAAATTCAAACAAGAAGCTGGTGAATATCTGACTTCAGCTTCATATCACTGAAGAATTAGGGGTGGGTGTTAATAAAAAATTGTCCCCCCTCTTTGAAGGCCTATGATGTCCTAAATGTAACTAAAGCCCAGCAGCGAGGTTGCTGGACTTTACCCTCCTCTGCTATCACTGCAGACTGGCAGGGTCACCTACAGAGCACCGCTATTAGCCTGTTAATGAAGTAATGTTCTTTTTTATTTGTGGGTTGTCCCATTTCGTGGGGAAGAAATGGGACAGGGCCTAAGATTGTCAGTCAAGTAAAGGCATTTCCTACTATTTCATTTGGCATTTACTTATTCACTTATGTTTACAAGTAAATTGTAGTTATACCTGGAGACATTTCCTCAAATTGTAGCATTTCTGTGCAAAATAAAAACAAAAAAAAACAAAGAAAGAACCAGTTTTTAATTTAATGTTACATTTTTGCAAACTAACAAAGAAAGCATGCAAATTTTTTTAAGAAAATTTTGAAAACCTGTGTGGTCCAAACTGGTCGAGAAATACACATACCACATGAAATGAAAGCGATTCCAGCCATGTTCCTAATAACTGGGCTCAATAACTGGAGCCCTTCTGTGAAGTGCACTCATATGAATTTTTCCGTGCTGCTCTAAGAGGAGCTTTAAATCTGAAATTTTAAAGCCAAAATTCTGGCTAAGCCTGACCTGATCACCAGTTAAACACAATTTACATTATAAGAAATACAAAGTTTATCCCTCTGTGGTCTGAGGTCATTCTCTTGATTTGTGCATCTCTTCTTAAACTCTCCTTTAAAGGCTCTTCATATAACATGATCCTCATATGTTTCATATCAAAATGCTCCGTTATCTTCACCACTACTTTCCAAAACCACTGCAGAAACTTCAGCAGCTGTAAACTCTCTGCATGGCATTTCACGTGTCTCTGATGTGGACTGAATGAAGAATGATGACTTGTATCTCAGCCCCTTATCATAGCCTCATAACTCCGGATTTGAGTCACATATGATCTCGTGATAAGATGGAATGGAAAGGGCGATTCTAAAGATTCAGGAAATATGTGAAATGTATTTCTGCGCTGGATTATCACAAAGATACAGATACAGATGTAAAAACAGAGACTTTGACAAGTGGGTGAGTCTGCCAACCCCAGAGGGTTAAATTTCATTATAAAATGTATTTATTCAATTCAAGGAGCATCACTAAAGTTTCTAGTATACATAAATTACAGAATGTTTTTCACAAGCTGCACCTTAAGCCTGTCACATTAAAAATATTTTAAAATAAAAGTAGAAAGGAAAACCGAAGCAAGCAGAAAAGCTAATACGGAGTGAAAATTAGTTTTAGAAGAAAATCTGACAAAGAAAATCAGGAAGTATTTGAGAAAAGATCCGAATCTGACCGAACCCTACACAAATGTCCAGACAAATATCAGATAAATTTCAAGCTCTACCTTCCAGTTTTCACACACCTGTTGGCTCCTCCCACTAGGGGACACTAGCCCTCAACATGATGGATCACACAGAGACAGCCTTTCTTCTGCCTCAGTCTAAATCAGGTCCACTCCCTCTCTCCATCCGCTTATCTGCTGCTGTCCTTCATCCTTTTCTACTGTTTTCCTCTGTAAATTACCCATCAAAAGTTTGAAGACAGCTTGCAAAGTCAATGAATAAACAATAAGACTGAACATACACCCACACTGCCTGTCCAAAGTCTTGGGACACTAAGCTTTTAAAACATTTTTAATCCAAATGATCATGTTTTCTTTGACTATATGAAACAACTGACCACATTAGGGACTAAGCAAGTTTATTAAGAGAAAAATATCACATGTAGGATGTGGGAAGTCGGGGGGGAAGTGGGGGCTGCAGCACCCCTTGATTTCAGGATTACAACTGTTAAAAACAATAATAAAATATTCTAAATTTTATTATATCTTGAGCATAGTAAAGACCAATGTGTGCTTGTTTTGGAGCGGAGTTGTATTTGTATTTATTTGTATATGTATTTTTATATTTTAAAAATCAGCAGCAGCTGCACTGTCTAAAGCCAGGGTTACACTACACAATTTTTGCCCCCATTTTACCCCCGATTCTCAGTCTGACTGAGTCTAAGCTGGCCGAATCTAGTATGCAGATTTTTGGGTTAGTCGAAGTCGACAGTTGGAGAGAGAATCGAGCTGTGTGTGAGGGGTGCAGACTCAGATTTCTGGCCTCCGATTGTGTTTCAGACAAGTCAGAGTTTATCAAACGTTTGATTTTTTCGATCCGACTCTGAGTGTAATCTAGTGTAAATCGATCAGCGACTCAATCTGAACAGACTCCTGCAACAGCCAATGAAAACTGAGAGCAGAAAAGAAGAAAATACAGCTCGTAAACAAAGAAAAATGGTGCTAAGTCACTCACGTGTGGAGAGAAACTTTTTAATGAGCTGAGTTTATGTATGTTTAAAACTCTAAAAAATACCTCACTGATCACATTTTTAAATGCATGATCCTCACTTGAACATGTTTACCTGCTGCTTCTTTACTGTGTCAGCGCAAACAGCAGAAAAACAGCAACAGCAGCTCCACCTTTATTTATTTGGGTCGCCTAGTAACAGGAGAACGTGAGAGTTTGCGAACATGAGTTGTGAGTTCAGTGAGTTCCGTTCAGTTCAGCCACAGCTTAAAAGTTGAGTAGTGTGTGATCCCTAATTGTACCCAATATTTCGGTTACCCAAAAAGTCGCAAAAAAATTTACAGTGATTGAATTCAGGTTGTCACAGTGCCAGAATTCTGATTTTAGTATCGATACCAAGTGTATCATCACAGTCGACACCAAATGATATGACATATTTACTACTTTATATTTACAGCTCAGTTAACATGCCTGTTTTATCTTTTTAAAATCAACATAACCTCAGTTGCAGGCAAAATACAAAGTTAACCTGGTGCTAGCTTATTTAAATAAACTAAAAGTATAGCGAGATTGGGCTACGTTCACATAGCAGGTAAATGTGTCCCAAATCTAATTTTCTCACCATATCTGATTTTTTTGTTTTGCTGTTTACAATATCTTTTATATGTGACCTATATGCAACAATAGTCTGAATAGATCAGCTCCTACACTGCATGATCAGTTCTTTGGTTTGTGTCCTCAGATTCTTTAAACTTTGCTTTCAGACTCTTTGACACTGCAGCCTCGGTGTCCTCCAGCCACGTTCGGCCATTTCTTTCAAAATCTCCTTGAACACTGAGCGGATTGTGAGGTTTCATTAGCATAAAATTATGACGAATGTGGAGTTGATGTAAAAGTCGATCGAGTCGAACTGCTGCATACGTATCAGATTTCAGTACCACATATGAAAGCATCTCAAATCGGAAGTGAAATGTCAGATTCAGTATTTTTGCTGTTCACACTGACACAAAGACACACATCTGTGTCACACATGAAGAAAAAGATCAGATTTGGGCCACTTTTACCTGCTGTGTGAAGAAAGCCTTAGTGTACCGAATTTCTTGCCAATTAATAGCAGTACTGAACTTTCAACTCTTGACCAAATTGGTAAATTTGAACACAAAACACCATCAAAAAAAAACGTGTAAAAAGCACCAAACCTCACCTTTCGTATGATGACAAATGTGACGATTTGTCACACTCTTTAACTAAAGCTACTGGAGAAAATAATTAAGATGTAATATATATAAGATTATACTGGCTGAGATGATTAGATTATTATTGGAATTTTTAGCCCCTTAATATGTTATCAGGCCCAAATTTTGATTCTGGTTGGGTTCTGTATTTTACCTGTTCTCTTCCTCTCATATCTCTCCTCTTTCTCCTCCACAACCTGCTGAAGTTTGTTTTGCTGGGCATTAAAGGCACAAATCAATTGCCTGAGTTATGAAATGACAGTCGAGCGCCTCAGACCCGTCTGAACCTCTTCCCCTGAAATGCACCCTCACTGATTTATTATTATCCTTTTGCAAACACACACACACACACACACACACACACACACTGTAGTCTAAAAACAGGACAGCCAGCTGCCTCAGAGAAACTTTCCTCTGATGAACTTTGCCGCCAAAAACATCTAAAAGGATCCCAAACTGAAGGGCTTTTTATTTTTATTTTCAAAAATGTATTTCCTGACAGATTATTTGCCGTCTCTTCATAACATCTTTCGATTAGCTCTGCAGACAGGAGCTTTTCCTACAGTTTCATCATAACTTGTGATGGTCTAGTAACTTCATGTTTTCCTACTTAGTTATGTTCCAAGTTATAGTTCTTAAAGGTGCCACAGAACAAAAAAAATGAATTTACATTAGCATAGTTGAATGAGGGGAGTCCAGTGCATGGAACTGACACACCGTGAACCTCCAACACTGCTGTCTCCTCCTTCAAAACCAAATCCTGCATTTGTAAAAGAGGCAATAAAACAGGCCGATTCCAAAATCCTAAACTGTTGCATAACAGTCTAGACTCATTAATATTCACGCCCCAAAATTTACATATACCAGCCCACTTTCTAGTCCAGCAAAACAGCAACAACAGAGCAGCAGCGGTGAAAATGTCAGACAATGTGCAGAAATGTAGCTCCAGGCTGAGAAAGGATGTCGGCACTTTTCATTCCCTTCACAAGAACCGAACTGCCAGTGGCTGCTGATCATCTTTAAACCAGACTGAAGGGCTTCCTGTTCACCAGCTTCTTCACCAGAATGTTCTGCTCCACCTTAAATGCTAGAGCTTGTACAGGCACCAGAATGTAACTGCGGCACCATCTGAGGTGTGACAGAAAATTTCAAAACAAGCTGGAGAACAGGAAGCCAGCGTCTTTAACAGGATCCCGACAGCTTTAGTTCAAAGTGGTTAGTTTTTCTGCACATTTCAATCCAGACAGCTTCTCAAAGCTTGGATAACATCAAGCAGCTTCGCTCAGCATTTGACCCTGAAGAGACTGTGAGATTTTATGTAACTACAGCTATAACCCAGTGCAGGATTATGTCAAAAATTATTTCCATAAAAACATGATAATGCAGTGGTGCCCATAGTTTTGTGGCTTGAGATCTACTTTTTGCAGTGGACAGGTCATCATGAAAAAATACTTTTTAAAAGCTTTGAAACTTTTTAAATGCCCTTCTGTGGCCTATATTGTTATTCAGCATTACAGGGCAAACACCTTAAAAATAACACTAACCTAATTCTGATGATTTGCGCTGAATGGTGTTGGCCAGGTTTGTGTAGTCTGGCCAACTTTTTTCTTCATGTGTTCATTTTTAGCTGGGAATTTGTCGTCATAGTTTCTGTGTACAGCTCGAAAATGCTTCTCAACGTTCCCCTTCTTTGGAAGTGCGGCAAGTTACTTGGCAAATCAAACAGATGCATTTGGAGTTTCATACTGTAGATAGTCCTCCTCCCGCTCTGCATGGAAGAGGTAAGTTTTTGGTTTCTTTGTGCAGGTCTCACACTCATCTTCTGAAAGAGTCAGTGTATGTTACAACAGAGAAAACACAAGAAATGGCTCTTCACAAACTGGCTACCGATAAATGAAAACCGTCTAGATTGCTAGAGAGGCAAACTCACACCAGTGCCTTAGGCAGGCTGTGGCGTAGCTACGGTAACATGCAGTTAATTAAAGAGACAGTGGCCACATGTCACACCAATCACATTGACCCGCCAGCCACCAGAAGCAGTAAGTGTTAAAATTTCGTTCTACCAACGATCTTTATTGCCAACAAGGCATAATGTTTTTAGTCAACGCAAACAATAACAAAATCTTGCTGTTATTTTATATGAATTGTTACTGACTTTTAGTTCACTGAACCAAGTGGAGAAACTGTGTGGAAAGTGCAAATTCTAAACTTTCAATCCAAAACACATCAGTATGTGTAAACAGAAGAGGAGATATTTTATTATGATCTGAATTGGATAAGAAGTTATTGTTGTGTGTGCAGTGTTGTTTAGGAAGAAAACTATACATTTTTCATTTGAACATGAAAAAAAGAAGAAGTTAAAATGTAAAAGTAATTCATAACATAATTCTGTAATCAAAAATGCTATGATGTTATTAAACTGTATAACAAAATGACTGTTTATAGTGACTCCAAACGAAGACTAAATCACAAATCAGGCTCTGCAGTAAAACACTGGTTGTACACAAAATGATAGTTTTTCAAGGGTTCTTTAGTAAAGAAAATGGTTCTTCAAGAACCATGAACACTCAAAGAACCCTTTGCATGATGTAAGGGTTCTTTGCATGGTGAAATGGTTCTTCAGATTGATGGAGCATGTGTTCTATACAGCACCAAAAAGGGTTCTGCTATTGTTACAATGTTTATTGTTTTGTTAAGTGTCTGTATTTGTCTGTTCTGTATGTCCAGTTTGTCATCATTATTATTATTATCATTTATTATTATATACTTTTTTTTCTGTTCATTGTTTCACTCAAATCAGGGGATGGGTGCGAGGGTGGCGGGGTGGTGTTTGGAGGGGTGTTGGGTGGTATTATATCTATATGATCATTAATAAACGATGAGTTGCGATATTAATAGCGAAGTGAAAGAAAAAAAATATATATGTATATATGTCCCCTGGAAAAGGGGGTGGGGGGTGGTGTGGCCAAGGAATGTTGGCCTGGGGATTTAAAACATGGCAAAATTGTATCAGTAGAAAAAACCTTTTTGGTGCTACACAGAACCATATTCAGCACATTCTCCATCAATCTGATGAAATATTTCACCATGCAAAGAACCATTTAATCATGCGAAGGGTTCTATGAGTGTTCAAGGTTCTATATAGAACAATTTTCTTAACTAAAGTACCTTTGAAGAACCATCGTTTTTAAATGTGTAGGTTAAAATAACTTAAGAGGTTCCTGAAGTTTCTAAATTTAAAGGCAGATTCTCAGCGGCCTCTCTGGAGCCTCGGGCAGTTTGGCTCAGGTGAGCGGCCTATTTTTCTTTTCTCTCCTAAAGCGGCACAAATTAAAGAGCCAGCAGAGTTGACCGCAGCTATTAGTCAATAAAGAGCTCATCAGTTTCAGATCTGCATAAGTAATAAATTCACCTCAAACCACCAATTTTCAGTAAACGTTCCATCTTTAATCTAATCAATAAATCGAATATTTCTCACAAGAGCGCTGAATATTATACATTGTTCAACCTATATCTATTCATTATTTACTTTAACTAATTTGATAAAGTGATTTTATAGAACAAATACTGAAATGCTTGTTTTAAGCATTATTTCTCAAAACTGTCTACCAATTTCAACAGAAAACATTACTTAAAACGAGTAAAAATTACAAGAAATAGACTGAATAATAACAAACACTTCTCACAACAATCTCATGATGAGAAACGTTGGACATATTCACAAGATTTAAGTTGATTTCATGTGCAAGATATTTTTTGCATTGTCATCATTTCAGAATTATTTTATACTCTCAGTAAACAGTGTCACTCTGGGTGATGAAAATCAAGTTGACGTCTAACCAGATCAAATACATTGTAACAAAATACGTGAACCTTGGTTTGGACTTGCAGGTGTGAAAACACCCAAAACATGTTTAACATAAAAAATGTTTAATAAAATACTGAAAATTGAACCGAACATCAAACCTGAAAATGAGTGTAGTTGCACTCCTACACTCTAAAAAACTATGGTTCTTCAAGGTTTTTCAATAAAGGGAGTGGTTCTATTTAGAACCATGATTTCTACCTACTTTCTTAAAAATGATGGTTCTTCAAGGGTTCTTTAGTAAAGAAAATGGTTGTATATAGAACCATGAAAACTCATAGAACCTTTTGCACAATTAATTTGTTCTTTGCATTAATAAATGGTTCTTCAGATTGACTGAGAACATGTTCTATATAGCACCAAAAAGGGTTCTTCTATTGTAACGACTAATCCCTGATGACATCACAAATAAAACCAGAGGAGAAGAGAATTCCACAGGTTAGTGGAGCATGATGAGTCCTGGATCGCTTTGCTAGCCTTCAGGGAACCAGAGATACGGACTTATTTGTATCCGACTTAGGTGCGTTCTAGGTGGCCTTACCAAGATGCTAACCTGCAGTGGGGGTCCAGAGAGCCAGAGTGATTTAGAGCACCGTAACTTAGTGAAAATATGACTAACCGACTTCAGTCTTTAGAAGATTACAGGGCGTTATACTCCCTCTCCAAACACATAGGACTTTTTACTGTAGTCTTCAGGAAACTAGAGATAACGTTCAGTATCTGATATTTTAAGCTCTGTAGATCAGCATAGCAATGGCCTGACGTTTTTAGGTAAGAACAGAATCTACACACATCAAGAGCATAAAGGGAAGAACAGTTCTGCACTTTAAGAACACATCATGAATCTGACATGGACCTTTCTCAAGAAGACATTTAAGAACAAACTTTGGAAGAGATTGGAGAATGAGGGCCAGTGTTAGAAAGAAGCCAAACTCCACAGGTCAGTAGAGTGTGAAGAGCCCTGGACCGCACTGCTGACCTTCAGGAAACCAGAGATACAGACCCTGAAATCACCAGACTCTTCACCTGCTGTCTTCTCTGAAGCATGTGTTGTTAGTGTCATAATCACTAACCCACTAGTCAATGTCAAGCTTAAAGCATCATCGCCGAGCAGTATCACTATACTATAAACTAGAAAGTCCACTATTCTCTGCAAACCCTGGTGCCCATCCGACAGTTTGTGTATTTTACTTCTCTCTCTCTACAGAACGTCTTTCATTGAAACCACTGTCATTGATTTGAACAAGGTGCCTGCAGCCTATAAGAGTAAAGTGGGAGGATGAGTGGCATGGCTTATGCTATAGACACACCCTTGTTCAAACAAATAGGCTTTTTCTGTGAGAGAGTGGTGCAGCAGTTGTTGAGAGAGACGTTCTATTACAATAAAGTAACTTAACTGAACAAAACTAATTTGTATGGTATTTAATTTGAGCTTTCCAGGGAACTTTCAGACCTGCCTTGTTAGGTTCAGACCTTCTAACTTTTCAGTTTGGTCTGAACCAAAATAGCAGGTGTGAAAGATGCCTTGATTCAAAGGGCCAAAATTTGGTCCGATCAAAAGAGGTGGCCTTAGACTTGAATCATGGTCCAATTCGTCTGCAGTGTAAAAACATAACCGGAGGTCAGAGCAGCGCCACCTGAAGATAAATAAAGTGTGTCAGCAGTGTTGCGGTGCTGCTGGTAGTGATGCTGTAAAATTAGTACTACAGCAGCAAAACAATAAATCTGTTAATTTCTTTTTTCTCCATTCAATCAGAAAAGGCTGCCCGTCAAACTGACCACATGCCGACATCATACAGACGTCCCTCTACAAACAAATCAGTGTCCAGTACAGGGAGACGCAGCCCATGCAGGTGATGACGCCAGGATGCAGGTGTATCATGCAAAGTTCTTTGGTGCGCTCACTAAACTGAGAATGCAATGAGAAACCAAAAATAACCGGATCAAATGTACACAATATAACAAAAACATGAACCTTGATTCAGGCTTTCAAGTGTAAAAACACCTTCAAACATTCTTTACATAAAAACCATGTTTAATAAAATACTGAAAATTGAATCGACCTTCAAACCTGAAAATGTGTGTAGCTGCACTTCTACACTCTTAAAAAAAAGATGGTTCTTCAAGAGTTTTTTAGTAAAGGGAATGGTTCTATATAGAAGCATGAACACTCAAAGAACCCTTTGCATGATTAAAAGGGTTCTTTGCATCACTAAATGGTTCTTCAGATTGATGGAGAATATTCAGAACCTTTTTGGTGGTTCTACACAGCATCAAAAAGAGTTCTGCTATTGTTTCAAAAAGGTTCTATATTTCGAACCATATAAAACACATTCTCCATTATTTGCATTGTGACATGGTTCTATACAGCACCAAACAGTTTCTTATATTGTTACAAGTTTGATATTGTAACAAAAGCAGAACTCTTTTTGGTGCTGTGTAAAACCATTTTTAAAAAGTTTCTGTACAGAAGCATATACAACACATTCTCCATCAATCTGAAAAACGATTTCACCATACAGAACCATTTAAGCATGCAAAGGATTCTATATAGAGCTTCATGGTTCTACATAGAACCCGTCCCTTTACTAAAGAACCGTCTTTAAGAGTGTAGACTGAATGTGACTTTAAATGTGATAGAAACAAAGCAGAAATGGCTAACAAATACTAAACTGCCCATCACTGAGTCCTGGAGCACAGACAGAGAACCTGCTGGAGCTCTGAGCCCACAGAGGCCGGTTCTAATGAGTGGAGTGAAAGATTGTTATCACTGCTCGGCACTCAGACAATGGAAAGAGGGATAAAGAAGGAAGAACAAAAAGGAAGGACACTCTCACTCACTCACTCAGCACAGTTACAGTTATGGCCTAAATAAATCTGAAGATAATTCATGCGTCTCCAGCGTCATTAACGATAAAACTCAGAGAGGGACGGCTCCCCATTCACTTCACATTAATCATAAAAATCCATATTTTAATTTAAAGTTAAGGCAGTCAAAAGGCAAAACATAAAACAAGCGCCACATCGCTTAACCTGACCTGCATGGCAAAGAGCACAGCCTATATTTAGACCCCTCCAAAGTGTTCAATGAAGAATTTTAACATTAAATACAAGGAAAAATAGCACAAATAAAAACATAACTCAGCACAGGCAAAACTTCAAAACATCAGAACAATAAACACAAATAAAACTTGCTAGATATGGTCAAAACTAGAGATGTGCCAATCCATTTTTTTTGGTCCACTAATCTGATCAGGGTACTTTAATGTTGAGTATCGGCCAATACCGATCTGATCTTCATGTTTTCACAGATAATACAGTCACATAATTGATTATTGGCTTGATTGCCAATTCACAGCGTTGTATTGAATCATGAAGAAGAGCGCATCTCCTTGTTGGTAGGCGAGCCGTAACTCTGTGCTCTGATAGAGTTTGTCTCATCACCGTTACTGCAGATACAGCTCTGCGGGTGGATAAACACCAACAAAACAGACCACAATGACCACAAAAACACTTTAGATGCATCTCCAGAAAACACTATGAGGAAAAGATTAGCTAGAGGGGTGGATCCGTACAACCTACACACCTCCAGAGTTCAGAACATTCCAGTGTAGAGCTGGGCGATATGGCCAAAAATGTTATCACGATAAACAAAATTCTTATCGTTCAATATCGATACATACCACGATAAATGTCAAATCATTATTTCTTTCAAGTTTAAAGGCTGATTTTTGCTCCTGGGTGGTTAATTGCTGTTTTAAACTATCCTTTATGGTCGGAACACGACAAACCCTCGCCAAACAGTGGAACATTTCACAAATCTGTCATGGGAGAGTGGAAGAAAGTGTCTGGAGAGCTGTTTTTATCAGCTGGAAAAGCATGGCTATTTTGTAATAGTCATAATTTAAGAAAGAAGACAGATTATGTTTAGCTGGTGATGAGCGCTCAGCTACCTCGTTACAAATGACATCACAGTATTCAGACACCAGCTAGCGACGACTGGATATTCAATTGTAGTAGTTTAAGGGGTGAGCCGCAAAATATCTAACACCAGACAGAGTCCTCCTTTTAGGTACGTGTAAACTGAAAGCGATGCTTTTGTGTCTTGTTTGATCTACAGTATCATCAATTCTCCGTGCTGCTTCAAGTTAGCCAGCTGCTAAAAACAGCTAGCCTGGAAAGCTAGCGCTCTCCCGCTCTCCGATGCCTCACAGCTTCCTCAGTTTACTTTCGTTTAAATCAGGGCTGTAATTTACATGAACCCACTTCTTTCTTTAACTTTTGTTGCTTTGGAATGCAATTTAAATATGACTGTCCGAGCGTTTTAGTTGTGAGGATTGTGATTGTGATTTAACACTGCTAAAGCTGGTTAGGATGTACGGAAAGAGGTGAGTTCGCTGTAGGACAGTACAGTTACACCACTGACCTCGTCACTCACACTCGGTCACAGGAGAACAGATCGCCGGTCGCTCCACTCAAACAGGGAATGTATAACTCCGCGTTTCAGCCGTTGCTAAAGACTCCTCTTACTCGTGGCCCCCTCCCTCTCTAATCATGTAGAAAAACTCGGAAGTGCGCCCTCTCCTGGTGACAGCACAGAAGTGTCGCTTTCCTTGCAACAGAAAACGCCACCAAGGCTTTCGCTGAACGTGGAAGTGTGAGAGTAGTGTATTATATCGAACATTTATCGAACATCGTATCGCTCTATCGAGGACAATTTATATCGCGATAATTATCGTTATCATTTTATCGCCCAGCCCTGTTGCAGTGTGTTAGATTTTATAAAAACTAATAAAAGTGGCTACAAAAACTGCGAAAGCTCTTAAATAAAAAACTCAGACAGATATAAAGCTGAGGTCAGCTTCTTATTCACCAGATTCTCATCTGAATTTTCCGTACCACCTTAAATGGAGCTGCAGTTACACTGAGGCACCTTAAATGTAGAATGAACTACAAAAGTTGGCGAATAGGTAGCCAAAATCAGCTTCTCTCAACAAATGCATTGTCAATAAATTTATTAATTTACCTCAATAAATGCATTAAAACAATACATTTATTTATTTAATTCAAAAAATGTTTTAATTTACCTCAGTAAATGTATTAATTTACCTCAATAAATGCAGTCAATAAATGTATTAATTTACTGCAATAAATGAATTGTCAATACATTTATTCAATTTAATAAATGTATTAATTTACTTCAATAAAATGATTAATTTACCTCAATAAATTGATTAATTTACCTGAATAAATGTATTAATTTACCTCAATAAATGTATTAATTTACCCCAATAAATGTATTAATTTACCTCAATAAATGGATTAGTTTACCTCAATAAAAGCTCCTTAATCAACAAACACCTCAAACATCCTCTTGAAGGTGTTTAATGAGCAGCTAACGAGCAAATCAGCTGATCTAATGCCGCGTCCCACTAGTAACACAGTGGGAAACCTCAGCCGTATAGATTTTAGCTTTCATTTGCTATCAATGCAGCAACAATAAATATATATGTTTTTCAGTTTTTGACATAGTTTGATAATACCTGTTGTCCTTTACATTGTGTGAAAATTTCATGAGGAATGGACCAAAAGAAACGACTCAGAATTACTTGGACAAAAGGTCTGGTTCCATTGACTTACATTAAAAGTAAAGTAGGTTTTTTCCTTCTCCTGTAAAGTTACCATTTTGGAGATACAAGATTTTCTTCCGACAACAGCAATATACACACACACACACACACACACACACACACACACACACAGTGGGAACCTTTAAGTGTTGCTAATTACAGGGAAGGTTTTTTCTGAGACTCTGCATTTTAATACAGCACACTCGCCCGATCCTCCGCCTTTCTCTCCCTGATCATCCGCCACCTCCGCTGGAATGAGAAGTGACAGGTGGCTCCTAAAATTATTAATGTTCATGGAAGTGTGCCATTCTGTATTATATGAGCAATCTTTCATCACTCTGTGGCACGGCACATCACAATTTCAATTTTCCTCGTGATTGAAAGGGGCAGAGAGAGGATGAGGGTCACCAGCCTGTAACGGACATCTACAGCAAACGGCAGAGCGAATAACAAAAAGTCGCCATAATCAGGGTCAGCATGACTGGAGTGGACAGACCTCCATGACCCTTACATGCAGCTAACATATAACATTTCTGTGTCAATTCTGTACAAGCCTGACCATAAAAAACTGACTGCTCAGTGGTGAAGAACATACAGCCAGATGCTTCTGACCTATGAGTGTGATGTGGCATGTCCACATTAGGTCAGTATGATCTGATAAAGTCACATTTTAGCTGTAAGTTTTACAGAGCGCTATTTAAATGAAACAGCAGAAGTCATATCGCCCCCTACACTTATTGTATTGTATTACAGTCTGTCAGAACGGCTGTGAGGATCATCATTATAGACGGCTTTTTAAATGAAACAATAGAAGACGCATCGCCCCCTACACTTCCTGTAGCAGTGGTGGACAGTAACTAAGTAAATGTAATTCGTTACTACTTGAGTAGTTTTTTCATGTATCTGTACTTTACTGAAGTATTTCTATTTTGGGCGACTTTTTACTTTCACTCCACTACATTTCAAAGTCAAATATCTTACTTTTCACTCCACTACATTATGCGAAATCGTAACACATAACGCAACATGTCAAAACAAAAGAAGCGTGAAGCAAGAACACCAATCAGGGTACAGCGCACACTTAGTTTTGAGCTTGTTTTGACCTGTTTGTCATACAGACCCAGTGCAAGCATACGGTTCAACATCAGTGCAGCAGCATAAAATTTTGGGAGTGTCTATTCCAACATAAATGATGGAACTACCCTATCTTTGTGTAAATAGACCACAATATAGAAATATGTACACATGCACAGTTGTGACTGGCATGTTTCTTTTTTCTGAATTTAAACAAACACTATTTAATTTTATAGTAAATTTGTTTTTGCTAGTTTGTGTTTATGAACAGAGACCTACAGATTCAGTATAGTAAAGGAAAACTCATTTGTGAACCTGTGTTTAAAGCAAGTTTTTATTAAACTTAAACTTGTAACTAAGTTGCAAATAAATCTTAAACTTGCTTGTTTGCAAAAGATTATTTCATAGACACTTGGTTCTACCTAATGGAAACTGCCTTCAGTGTTTTGCCTTCAGTGTCAGACTAATTAACGAAATTCTATTAAAAGACTGGTTTACCAAGAGTGACACTGGAGTATTTTCACCTAAAATGAGTTACTGAAGCAAGAGTATTGTTACATAAATGATAATAGGACATTAAAGTCATAATTAATCTTTCAGTACTTTTGCTTTTGATACTTAAGTACATTTGAAGGCAAATACTTTTGTACTTTTACCCAAGTGGAGGTCTAAAGGGAGGAGTTCTACTTTTACTGGAGTAATATTTTACCTTGGGTATCTCTACTTTAACTCAAGTACATGATTTGTGTACTTCATCCACAACTGTCCTGTAGTGTATTACAGTCTGTCAGAATGACTGTGTGGATCACACGGGCATCATAACTTTGTGTTCACTCACCATCCACTCTGAAATAATGATGTCCACTTTTTCCACTGGGAGATTAACGTCCTCTATCCTGCCTTTGATCAGAGTGATGGTGTTCTCCAGCTGATTAGATCTGTAGAGCAAACACAAGCCACAATACCGCATCAAACAACATGTGAAATATTACAAATATGAACAAATGAACCTCATGTGATTCAGGGACATGAATATGGGTTTAGACCTCCATTCGTCACTATTATAACTTAATAATTTCAATGAAATCAATGCAGCTCTAGAAAACAGACAGATAAAATTAACTCACATAAAAATCCTAACTGAAGAATTATTAGGGAGTAAAATTCATTGCTGCAAAACAAATTTGCCTCAGATGGGACATTCATTCCTGGACAATCTGAAGTGACTTTGGGCTCTTAAGCAGCTCATTTGAGAGAATGAGTGCTAATTACAGTCATTTAGCTCGGACAGGGTCTGCTCCAACATGGCCGTCCATTTATACCAATTTTTTACACACACACACACACACACACAAACACACACAGCCCAGCTCTGCCAGAGCACCTGTACAGTAAATCTTCCTCAAGTGACCTTTCTTATCAGCAAACAGCACTGAACCACTCTGTGTGTTTGAGTGTGAGTGTGTGTGTGTGTGTGTGTGTGTGTGTGTGCATATTTGTATTTTTTTCATTTAAACCTGGAAATAAACAACAAATTGACCAAATGACCAGAAGAAATATTCAAAAATGTGCACTCTCTCTAGGTCTCTCTTAGCACTGGCAATATTACAATATATATCATTGATAAATTACATTATATTATATACAGTAAAAGACAATATGCTTTTCAGATCATTGTGTTTATCGTCAGTACTTATAGAAATTGACCAACTGCATGTTTTATAAACAGAGTAAAATTAGTGCTGTTTAACTGGATTTAGTGTCAATATTGAATATAAAAACCACTGTGTTCAGAGTTTTTGATAGTATTTTTATCAATTTATCAATAAATTTTTAATGTGTTTCATGAAAATTTCTTGAATTACGGCAATATTATATTTTTGCCATATCGCCCAGCTCTAGTATCTATTCAAATTTAGGCAAATGTGGGACACTGACTACTATGAGGCCTTTGTACAAGAGGTTACATGTTACTTAAAGACAGAGTTAAAATAATGTTTCTGAAGCATGTACATCTATTCTAGGAGCCCAAAAATGATGAACATTGAAAATGAGCATAATGTTAGTCCAAAAAAAAAAAAATCACAATCGTTATTTTCCCCAAACCGTTCAGCGCTATTTGTTAGGGATGTGCATTCTGAAAATTCTGATATTTGAGTATCCGCAAGAGTTAATGAGCGAATATTCGATTAACTGGGGGTAATAGGGGAAAAAAAGAAGTTTGGCTGAAATTTTCTTATGGCTTTTTTTAAGTCTTTCAGGTGATAAGAGGCTAAACAATCTGTAGCAGAAAAACAGACCTGAAGCCGTTTTACTTTTCTAAAATAGCTTCGGTAAATCAGTAGCTTTTGTGTCAGATAAAAAAGGGGCTGCCTCTTCAAATACGAGCTAAAACTACAGCTAACTCCCATGGGTCAAACACAAGGCCCACAGGCCTGATCCGATCCGGCCTGCAAAAGTATCCTAATTTTCTATTAAAATTTGCCTGTTACACAACGCGCTACACAACAGTCCCCAGAATGCACTGCAACATGAGCGCTCTGACTCTCCTACCCCAACAACAATTCTACACAATTCTATGCAATTCCACATCAGTCATATCACCAAATGCACCAGCTTCATTTACACCTAACGTCAGCTCAGCAGCTCAGAAATCCAAGTCTTAATGAACCTGGAGCAAGAAAAGATGCCAGGTGTCGAGTTCAAGCAAATAGGTAGGCTTAAAAGACCAAGGACTTGGTGGCAATTAAATTTTGAATATTTCAAGTATTCAAGTAGTATTATAAAGTCTACTACAAGTGCCCATATTTTACTGTTGAAGTTTTTGCGAATTTTGAATAAACAATGGCCAGTTCGGGTTATAGCACAATGTTCATTAAAAATAAAATAAAAACACAGACGTTCTTTGGCCCACGGATTTGCTGAGATTTTTTAATATGGCCATTTTAGTGGCTGAACCAACTGGTTCACCACCGGCTGCTGATGAGGACTCGAAGTCTTCTACACAGCATCTTCCCTCCTCAGTGGATGATCTGCCAGCATGTTAGTTTGTCAGAAATATATTTCCACTGTTTTTGGTCCTAAGTAACACCTGCTGGAGTCGCTAGCCTAGTTAGCGCTAAAGCCGCACTACACCTGCATTCTCGGGGCGTTTTCACAACTAAGGTTCATTTCTTTACATTGTGTACATTTGATCTGGTTCATATTTTTGTTACACTGTATTTGATCTGGTTAGTTTTGGTTTCTCATTGCAGTTTTTCAAGAACACTAATGAACTCTGCACGACAGCCCTGCGTCCTGTCGTCATCACCTGTGTCGGCTGCGTCTCCCCGTACTGGACACTGATGGACCATCCAAAAAAGTGGTTTAACACTGCAAACAAACCGAACCATGGCTCAGCTTGATCTGGACCGAGACCACCTCTTTTGGTCGGACCAAATTTTGGGCTTTTGAATTTTCAGACCAAACTATAGTTAAATATTTGGTCTCCTCCCTGTGTGGCTCAGTTTTACTTTTCTCCTGGTTCTTTTTCTTCTTTTATTGTGTAATGGGTGATATCCTGCCTCAACTTCCTCCCATCAGTCAGAAAGGCCAAACCATCCAAACAAGTGTTTTAACACGGTAGATAAATTGAAGCATGCTGCACTAAGAACATCTCCTTTGGTTGGACCAAAAGAGCTTGGTTCTTTGGTCCGTGGCACCTTGCACACCTGCTATTTCAGTTCGGACCAAACTGAAAGTCCAAAGGTCTGGACAAAACAAGGCAGGCGTGAAAGGTTCCGAAAAAGCTCCTTAACAACAAGGTCAGATCGAATGTTCAAGTGCAGCCACAATGAACAGTTAACCGAGTACTGGAGTAACCGCACACATCTATAGTATTTACGTGTAAGCGCGTGTGTGTGTGTGTGTGTTGCCCCGGGTTGAACTGATGATCTTCTGTGAACAGTAACCCTGTGTACAGCGTATCAATCTCTCTAAACACTCCATTATCATGACAGGTAATGTTAGCGGGGACGGGGTCGTTAGTCAGGCCGGCCGCTGCGTTTCTGTCCCCACTGATCTCTATCTGCACTCCTTCACTATCACGCTCTGCCAGGATCCTTCTCTCCTCTGCTCTAATCTCATTACCCCAGCAATTCACAGGACAATGGCAGCTACAGGACAGAGAGAAATTCGGGATTGGGGGGAGGGGCTAAAACGCTTCTACACCTCCATCTCTATTCACACTTTACCTGCAACTGCAGTGCTTTCACTGTGAGACTGAAAAGGAGAGTAATTTATTCGCTTATAACTCAGACGTGTCCTTGAAATTCAACAGAATTCTTTGAGTTACAGAGCTCATCATATATTAGCGCACACTCATGTTCAATAAATTAAATATCTGGTGACGCATGGCAGAGCACTGCAAACATTCAGAATGCAGTTCTCCCTTAAGAACATCATCCATTTACTGTAAAGGTAAATAATATCTCTCTCTCAGTTTATCATATACAGGATGACGCATAAACCTGAGTAGCACAAAAAAAAAGCTTTGAAAGGGCATTTGCAACCTGAAGCAAAAGCCCCCCCCCTGCATTAGTTTGTAATCAAATTTTTAGAGTTAATTTATAATTAATGTCAAATCATTTATGGTCTTTGCATTTATTGCACTATTAATATTGAAAGTACAGCACCAAATATATTGCTTCAAAAATAAAACTGACAGTAAAACATGACAGTAAAACAGAAACATTTTAAATGTAATGACTGAAATAGTTATTCTGACTGTAAATAATAAATGTATTAATTATTAATTATATTAATTATATATATTAGTTAATTTACACAAACAATATTTCAAATATTGTAAAGAGGCCTATATCTGGGGGATATTTTGTGTACCACAAAGGTCTAATTTTATTTATTTTTACTCCTTAAAATAATTTTTTACTCTCAAAGCTAACTCTCGTAATGCTCCCTCCAATATGCTGTGAAACACTGTTGTAAAAGGACTCTCTAGAAATTAGGAGCGTCTGTGGTTTAAGCGTTACAGACAAAGGTTTACAGGCCAAACCGCACCACAATCAATCAACTCAGTAAATCAATCAAATCTTACCAGTGTGTATATACACACAGACACACACGCACACACAAGTCATTTCAAAGAGGTTTAACAAAATCATGTTTATCACTGCTGATAACAAAAGCATTCTGCAATTTAAAATTATGGTGGACGCTGCGAAACGATTGTTTTTAATGAAGGAACACATTTTTCAATGTAGATGCCCAGTGACTCCCCACACCGACTGACTTCTCGGCACGTCAGTGCACCACTCAGCATTTTGCCATTACTGTGTTTGACAAGTCATAGTAAGACCACAGAAGACCACACGTAGCTTGAAATTTACATAGAAACAGGCAGTCAGTCTTTTGGATGAACAATCAAATGCTAAAGGTAACATACCAACCTTTATTTACGTCATATCTTTCAGCTGGAAAACAAAAGCTGGCAAAAATGATGACTTATGCTTAAAGTTTTGCTTTGTTAAAGCTATAAAAGGAGAGTGTAAAAATTAACTTGGCATTTATCGGCACTCTGAGTGCGTTTACATGCACTTATTAATCTGATAACTGCAGAAATCTGACAATGATTGGATTATGTAAACACACCCAGTGTGACAGATTCTATGTAGTATGGCAGCACTTTATACTGTATCTGCTACATGACTCTGCTTTTGGAGTGACACTGAAACCAATCACATATTTTTCTTATAATATTGAGTCACTTCAGTGGAAAATATAAACATACATCATCCAGAAGATGAAGAATATTTAAATCTTTCATTTGTTTGAGCGTGTATTCAGTTTCAGCACTGCTCCAAAAGTGCTGTGCTGCATCTCACGGGTGTTGTGTTAAACACTGCTCGCTGTTTCTGGGACAGCGCTCTGTTTTCACACATGTGCAGACAGAGATATGAAAGAAATCAGAGTGAGGGTTTACATGCACTGAGAAACCCCATTACTGAGCTCAAATCAGCCTCTTTATCAGATTTCTTATTCAGATTTGTAGACCTTAATCTGGTCTAAGAAATCAGAGTGTGTGTTTACACAACTACTTAATAATCAGATAACAGCAGAAATCAGATTATGATTGGATTATTAAATGCAGGTAAACTCACTCAGTGTGACACATTCTATGTCGTCCAGCAGGGCAATATGACATTATATAACATTACAATACAATTTGCCATTCTGATAGTGTGTATCGTCAGTGCTTGTAAACACTGACCAACTGCATGTTTCATTATAAAGAGAGTAAAATTAGTCCCTTTTAATTGGATTTAGTGCCGAATACTGAATAAAAATCACGGTGTTCACTGTTTGATAGTATTTTTAAAATGTAGGTTATTTTTTCTCTGTTCCAACTGAGCAGATGTCTGAAAAAATAAATATTGTGGAGAATCGCGCATCATGAAAATTACTTAAAGCATCGCAATGTTATATTTTTGCCATATTGCCCACCTCTAAGTCACCTTCAGGATAATCCTCACAGGTCAGCCCTGCTCTAACTGCAGTGCCACAAAGAAACTTTTATTGTACCTTTTCAGGAGTGCAGTGAGTGTGAAGGAGTGTGTGAAGCACCATGCGTCTCTCTCACACACACACACACCCCTCCGTCCCACAGCGGCCCAGTGAACTGTAAAATTAAACTTCGCTCTCCATATATATCCAGCTGCATGCCTCCACCTCTGTAGCTTACATAATAACAACAACAAAAGCCATAATCACACACATCTCTCATAACGGCGCCCCATACCGAGAATACATCACAAACAAACCGCTACACGCTCACTGCCGGCAGACAAGACAGCAATGGCCTTGGAGTTCACACGCGGGGCAGTTTCTCATTTACTAGTCGGGTTAGAGTGAGGAGCTGCATGAAGGTGGAGAAGAACAGCTGGGCAGGCTGCTTCGGCTGATAGCTTTAATAAAGACAATAAAGAGAACCTGCAGGTCAGATGGTCTGGTCCAGGTGCATGCTGGGTAGCAGTCAAACTCCATAGGAGTTTAATGTTAGTTTAATGTTATTAAAGAGGCCACTGTACTGGACTTATTAAGGCTTACCAAGACAACAGCTGCTAATTAACATGCCGCTCATTACACCATCAGTAAACAAAGCTACACTCTTAAAAAGATGGTTCTCAAGCGTTCTTTAGTAAAGAAAATGGTTCTATGTAGAACCATGAAGACCCAAAGAACCCTTACATGATTGAAGCTTTCTCTGCATGGTGAGATGGTTCTTCAGATTGACTGATGTGTTGTTGACACTTTATTTTGAGTGGGGCTTTTAGATGAAACAAACACTCAACAGACTCTCAGTAACATGTCAAAAACATATGAGGGTTAGGATTAGGTTTATGGGTTGAGGTTAAGGTTAGCATTAGGATTAGGTTTTGGGTTGAGGTTAAGGTTAGTGCTAGGTTTTGGGCTGAGGTTAAGGTTAGGTTAGGGTTAGGATCAGGGCCAGAGTTAAGGTTAGGATTTGGATGAGGTTTTGGGTTGAGGTTAAGGTTAGGATTAGAGCCAGGGTAGGGTTTGGGTAAGGATGGGTAAGGCTAGGTTTTGCTTAATGGAATTAACAATACATCTACTTAATGTCAGTAATGTATCTACAGAACATCAAGATATTTACTTCAGTGTATTCAGAAGCTTCACTACTGTTACTTCACTGATATGTTGTTGATGTGTTACTGATAATCTGTTGAGAGTTTATTAATCATCTACAAAGGACCACTCGAAATAAATGTGTTCTATACAGCACCAAAAAGAGTTCTGCTATTGTGACAATATCAAGCTTGTTACAAAAGAAGACCCCCTTTTGTCTATTGAATGACAGACAGTGAACTCCATGTATTAGTCCTAATTTTAGCCTACTCAGAATTACCTATGTTAAAAGTGATGGTTGCCAAAAGCATAAAATAGCCTTGAAGTCTATCAAGATTAGCTGGTCTCTTCAGCACAAGCAGAATATGATCTAATGTTTTTAGCTAAAACGATAGTTGATTCAGTGGTTGAGCTGTTGGAGTGTTCTCTATCAGTGAACTTATGTGATAGACTGCATTAATGTTCACATTTAACTGATTTGGATTTTTCGTGCTTTTCTCGTAACTTTATTTTGATGATTTCAGACACTTCAACAGGATCTTTGAATCAACTTATTGCAATTTAGACTTTCCAGCTTTACTTGATAAATGTTTGGTCAATGTAACCTTCTTGAGTAAAACCTACATCATTCCTATTGGCTCTTGGTACCACATATTTGCATACCGGGCGTGTCTTTCCACCTTGTTTACCCTACCACATGTGTGCTGTCATTCTCCCCAGCCTACCTTACCTTGGATGTTTACTGTTTCCTAAATTTTTATAACTCATCTCAGTCAGTACTAATTGAAATCAGTGTTGAGGGAGCTGAGTTACCAAGTTCCCACCTGCTGAGTGTGGTTCTGCAGTTCTGCAGTGGCTAAACTCTACAGAAGCGACATCTGCACTCTGGGCTAAACTGTTAGCATTTGGCAAGATGGTCCAGAGTCATATTTAGTCGGTTAACACACTGTTATCAATGCCTACCATTATTAAGTTTCTGTAACATAATACGAATGTTACAATGATGGTCTAGTTTAGCCTAGCATTGAATTTAATTTACATTTACTTATTTGTACTAGTTTGTACAACCATAACATAAAGTCCAAAATACAGACATTTTGATATCAACAAAATGAATGGAGTACAATTTACTCTATTCAGTTAAGTGGATACAATAATAATGATATGTTTTGTTCATACTCAGTTCAGGAAATTATTTGTGGTCAATTGATTTGAGTTACTTAAACTTAAATGGTTTAAGGCCCATGTGTCAAACACAGACACAATCCTATCCGGCCCGCAAATTTTCTATTAATATTAGCTCGTTTCACAATGCGCTGCACTACAGTCCCCAGCATGCACTGCAATGTAATGTGCACTCTCCTACTCCAACAACAATCTATGGGGGCAGTGGTTACACCTCAATTCTACACAACTCCACACCAGTCATATCACCAAACACACTACCTTCATTTACACCTAACGTCAGCTCAGCAGCTCAGAAATTAAGTGCATGATCACTCACCTGACTATGTCCATGGCCTGGTAGATGATTTCTGACTGGTCAACGCCAATGACCTTCTTGGCCCCTGCTCGAGCAGCGAACATTGAGAGGATTCCAGTGCCACAGCCCACGTCCAGCACCACCTACAGGAGGGTGGAACAGCATGTCACTTTCCAAAACAAGAACATCGACGCAGCCCCAAGTCAGCAGGAGGGCCCGAAGGATTTACCGCCTGACCAGTAAAACCGGAATATATTTAGGTTCCACAGATATATCAGCACTGCTGTAAGTTCCTGCTAACAGAGCACAGATAGCATCAGCAAATTAAAGTGTTTTACACCATATTTCACCTCTGAGCAGTTTGTGTTTGTATACAGTTACAATACCTTTGATCAGCAGAACAGACAACATTCTTTAAGTTTGTTACAGTGAGAGTTTATCTGTCACATAGTCATTTTCCTAAATGTAGATTAAGCCTAAACTAAAAAGTATTTCCAGTGGTGATAAACCACTGGCTCTGAAATTTAATCCAAGACTAGACTTAATCCACGTCCTTAAGGTTGTTTATAAGAATGTTTTTATAGCTATATTATTTATAATTTTATGAGCTGGATCATGAATAAGCTTAATCCAACATTAAAAATAATTTTTTTCTAAAAATTAAAAATGCTTTTAGTCTAGAGATGTAAATGGGCACACAGGCACTTGATTACTCACAATCGGCGCATTTGTTACATTTCATCAGAGAAAATAAAAATAACAATTCAGTAAAACGTGACTGTTTTGATCGTATTTGTGATTATGGCATGTTATACTTTGTTACTCCATAACATAACTGCCTTGTTAAGAACGTGGCTGAGAAGGTGTACACAAAATGGTTCTTCAGACTGATGGAGAATGTGTTGTATATGGTGCTGTAAAGAACCTTTTAATCATGCAAAGGGTTCTTTGAGTGTTCATGGTTCTGTATAAAACCATCTTTACTAAAGAACCCTTGAAGAACCATCTATTTTTAAGAGTGTACTTGGCTCCGCCGATTTTGCGGCCCTTCGCTTAAAACTCAGTCTGTGTGGCCCCTAGTTTGCAGCCCACTGATTGAAGCCTCCAGACGGTGACCCCTTGTTTGCAGCCCACAGTCTACCACTCCCCCCCAAATTTGGGGCCCCTAGTCTGCCAGCCTTGTCCTTGCCATCCCAGCCCTGTCGGCGGGGATAATGATGCCCAGAGCGTTTATCACACTGACAGGGGCGATTCACCTCACTGATCCTCTCTCTCTCTTACACACTCACACTCACACTCACACTCTCACACACACACACACACACACACACACTCCAAACACCATTGACTGTCCACTGATGCTTCAGATAAGCCAGCAGCTCTCTCTCAGTCTTCTTCACTGCCTCACTGTTTCTCTCTCTGCCTCTTACTGGGGCTCTCATTCTGCCTCTTTCTCTCTCTCTCTCTCTCTGTCTAACTGCAGCTATTTAAAACTGATCTAACTGGTGTCACTGTATAATGAATGGGTTCTGTATGAGCTCCTGTGTATTACACTGACAGCCTTTTGCTTTTGTGTGTGTTGTGAGCGTGAGCATGTGTGTAAGGGAGAAACACTCTGGGCAGCGTTTTCCCGTTATCAGTTCTTTGCAGTCGGCCGACAAGGAACCTCTAAAAAAAAATAATAATAAAACGCTGCAGCTCATAATAAACTGCTGCCGTATTAAATCAGAAGTGGTCACCGTGACCCCCTGTCCTTCCTCTCCGCCTACAGCGCTAACGCTAACACACAGATACAGGATAAAAGCCAAATCTGAACCCTAAGCCAGAAAAAGGGCTGCATGATACGGAAAAAAGGCCACATTGAGATTATATTACTATGCATTTTCATGATCATGTTGTGATGATTGTGATATACCTTGCAAAAATTAACATTCATTATTTTAAACACAGAAGCTGCAGACTATACACACTGTTAACTAAGAAACTTGTCTGTATTAATTTCACTGCAGTTTTGCATGTATTAAAAAAAGGAAAATCACTGAAGTCTGGGTATGGGCACACTTCTGCTTGCAAGACATATATATGACTGCTGTCGGAAGAAAACCTTGTGTCTTCAAAATAGTGACTTTACAGGAGAGGAAAAAACCCTACTTTACTTTGAATGTAAGTCAAGGGATTCAGACTTTTTTCAAGTAATTTTGGGCCATTTTTTTGTCCATTTATTGTAAAATTTATATACAACGTAAAGGGTGACAGTCAATGTGTGAAATCCCCCCTGGTATTTGGGGGGCCGACATTGGCTGGCTGCTAACTCACTCACCATAGCGGCGCTGATGCTTCAATGGCACCAAAATGTTTGTTTTATCAGTTGTTCTTATGTAAAATCTCTGTTCTAGTGTGCTTCTGTGCTCTTCCTCACATTAACTGAGATCTTCCTCATCCCCTCTTCTTTCTTCAGTGTGAGAAATGAGGAACGGTCTCTCTTCACTCCACAACTCTTGGGAAACCAGGCGAGTTTTCACATTTACAGATCTGCTGCAGCACATTGTAAAGTTTTTCAGAGGAATCCGGGCAGAGTTACAGTTTCTAGACTATGAAGGACCAACTGGGTGAACCAGTCTGCTACAGCGCCACCCTGAGGCAGAGCAGTGCTGCAGCTCTAGTTAGTTAAGAACACCAGAGACAGAAGCTGATTGTGGGTGAAGCAGATAAACAATGAGCTTCACTGAATCTGTATTTGAGCGTCTATTTTACCTAAACAGACAACATAACATCATAGTAAGTTTATTTTTAGGGACCTCAGAATTTTGGTTTTGAGTCTTTCAGGGGGTCCAAGAAGTTAATTAAGCACGTTTAAGGCTTCAATACTGTAGTGAAGATGCATGCCTGATCTCGATAGGGAGCCCTGGGCCTGCTACCGAGAGAGCCCATTACCCTTTGGCTTTTTCTGTGAATGGGGAACTTTTAAGACATGCTGATCTGAGGATCTCAGAGCTTTTGGTGGCACACAGAGCCGGAAGTGGGTAGAGTAGGTTAAATCTATAATTAAGTAAAAGCCAGGGTGGCAGGGATTTCAGTCCTCATTAGGTGGCCACTGCTTGTCCTGCCTGGCATCTTTGAGCTGCATAAACGCAGCCATAAAAAGACGGCTGTAAAGATGATTCTACTTAAAGCAAACGGCTTTCCTCCACAAGGTTTTTGGTAGGGGCCAAAAAATTCTGCAGACATTTTGTAAATTCAAACATTTGAATGGAAATGCAGCTAATGAATGCATTTAATGTTTTCCATTACTTAGGTTTGTTTGCCTTAATTTAAAATAGCGTTGCACCGATACCAATACAATACAAGAATCGGTATTGGCGCTGATACTGGCACTTTAAGTATAGGTATCAGTGATGGGAATGCCGATACCCATGACTGACACCACGAAGCAATTTCTGACGAGTGCATGCGCGCCAGCAGACAGAACTTAACTACATGTCAGCGGTGTGGCACAACAAGCAGCAGTTAAAATGCTCACAGCTGAATGTCTAACAGCAGCACATGGTGTTAAGACCATGCTAATGGAGCAGCTTGTCTGAAAGGCTGAGCTGCTTCTTTCAGTAATCACTCATCTGCTGCTGTGTGGTCACTTACAGTCTGAGTTAATGTTAGTCTCGGCGTAATGATGACCTTTATCCTCGATTTAGCCATTTGCATAACAGCCTGCAAGCCGTCAGTTAGCTGCACCACTCAGCAGCGGGGTCTCGCGGCCCATCGCTTCAACCAAGCCAGAAAAAACACTGAAAGTCGCTGATACTGACAGCCTGAACAACGGTGATATTTACTGAACTCAGAGATGCAGTGCAACTGAACAAGACACACATATGAGACAAACAACTTGAGAAATCTGGACGTAAAACAACATTCAGCTCCGTTTTTGAGCCAGAGAAGCTGCTGTGTGCTGATGTGTTAACACCACAGGTTTATCTGTATACTGTTCAGTTCTGATTTTAACTGTTTTGCACAATAAAGTATTTTATGTTTACTTAAGTTGTTAAAATGGATCTTATAACAATAAATACTAAATATATACAGTAAATAAAAATTTTTCTTAAACATCTAATAAATATAATCCAACAAGTAAATGGCATTTGGCCAAGCTGAGTGTGTTTTTGACGCAGAACATAGATTTTACCAAAATATGTTAAAAATGTAATTGTATAAATATCAGGACTTACAGGTGAGTTAGGTTAGATAAAGTTAGTATCAGCTGACACTAAAGGATCAGGTATTGGTATTGAAAGGGAAAAAGCGGTATCTGTGCATCTCTAATCCAAACACACCCAATTCACATCCTGCTTGTTGCAGCATAATACGACTGTGGAATATAATGGGTATGGAAAATGACTGCAGTCAGAGTAAATACTTGCAATCATCTCAAATAACTGTAAATTGTAATTGTAAAGTATTGCAAAGATCAGTATCATGATACTACTAACAAACGATACATTGTGCAGCCCTACACAGCACACACTAACACACACTGATTGGTCAGAATCTCTGCAGTCTGATCATTTCTGTGTTGTGAAGGGCCACGCTGCGAAAACTATTAACAAACCACATTTCAGAACAAAACAGGACCCGATACTCACCTTGTCCTTAAAGACATCTGGGTTTCCACAGATGAAATCCCGGTAGCTTTCTGTCCTCACCTTGTCCTGCAGAAAAGAAGACAAGAGAGCACAGCTGTAAGTGATGACAGAGCATCACCATTATATTCTCCATTAAAAAGACGGAGCACAGCCTTCCCGCCAAAACAGTGATTGCTGAACAAATTCCAATCGTTCAGGACGAAAATTTAATTCTATCAAACAGTCTTCGCCGCAGTTCCACAAGATGACTTTCCCTCTTTCGCAAGGCAAGGACCAAGTAAGAAATCAAATTAACAAGCATTAAGCTGCGAAGAGGGGGCCAATCTCATTTCAGCACACTCAAGATTGCATTGGACTGCATTTGAAAGGGAATGTAACTGCTAATGATTTCTCTCCAAGTCGAGGGGGACGGGAATTGACGGCATTTGTTGGGTTCAGAATGAAAAATTAAATGAAATTGACCCTGACACGTCCTGCTTCGCCAGCAGAATCCCAGAAAATGGCTAATTAACCCGCCAATCAAACCACAACCCCAAACAAGCCCCAACACACGTCCACAGGACCTGAACAAACATGAAAAATAAAAATACATGTTTTTGTATTACAGGTAAGGGCCACTTTAGAGTAAAAGTAAAAGCTCCCCAGTTAAAACAACACTGACATTAATATCAGAAACCTGCTCAACACGTTTAACACACAGAGACGTCAATGTAGAAAAATAAGCAATGAAACACAGAAACCAATAATGCACTACAATAAGTAGTGAATTAAGGTAAAATATATCTGTATCTTCAGGTACAGGTTAAAGGCTAATTATGAAGGGAAAAAGTGTGGAAGGCCTTTAAAGCAGCTCAGAGCTTAATTTAAAACATTTACTTAGAGTTTCAGCTGCTGTAAAGTCAGAAACATTTATAACAAAAGCTATTCCAACGTTAAACGACTATAATAATAATAACTATAATAAATAACTATAATAACTAGTGCTCTTGTCGAATATGACTTTTAATATAATTTAAGACCAAATTTCCAGTGACAACATAGCAAATATAGAAACACTCTTCAAAACTAACCCACACTCATATTGCTGTGTCTGTGTGTAGAACCACAAGATCGTTCTTCAAGGGTTCTTAAGTACAGGAAATGGTTCTATTTAGAACCATGAGTTCTGCATGGATCCATTTCATGCATGCACTCTTTAAAAAGATGGTTCTTCGAGGGTTCTTCAGTAAAGAAACTGGTTCTACATGCAACCATGAACATTCCTTTGCATGATTAAATGGTCTCTGCACCGTGAGAGTTCTTCAGATTGATGGAGAATGTGCTGTAGATGGTTCTACATAGCACCTTTTTGTAAAGGATTCTATATAGCACCAAAAAGGGTTCTGCTATTGTTACAATGTCAAGGCTGTACACACTTAAAAAAAAGATGGTTCTTAAAGGGTTCTTTAATACAGAAAATGGTTCTACATAGAACCATGAACACTCAAAGAACCCCTTGCATGATTAAAGGGTTCTTTGCATCATGAAAGCATTCTTCAGATTGATGGAGAATGTGCTGTAGATGGTTCTATATAGCATCTTTGTAAGGGGTTCTATCCAGCACCAAAAAGCATTCTTTTATTGTTATGATGCCAAGCCTGTAGCATATCTTAATACTTCCACTATTTTGCACTGTTTATGTGTATTAGAGTTTATGACAGTTTTATTTCTGATAAACATTTTTCATGCTTCGGTGAATAAAACATTACAGATGATCATCTTTAGTTATCAGCAGTTGTGCTTATTCAGCGGGACACAGGAGTCTTACTGTGATCACATTCTCCATCAATCTGAAGAACCATTTCACCATTTAAGCATGCACATGGTTCTTTGAGTTTACATCATTCTACATGGAACCCTTTCCTTTACTAAAGAACGCTTGAAGAACCATCTTTAAAATGAACAGCAGGTAATGTTAACGTTAAAAGTCTTCTAATGAATAAAGGCACCAATTAATGAATTAAAGCCAAGCGACACCTGTCTGGATCCCAAAAACTCCTGTAGATTTTTAATACAAATAATTGTAACACTTAAAAGAATTTAATTTATAAAATGTAAAAGCAAACCAGTTGAGACTTTCAGACACCCTGATATTAAGGCAGGCTTTTAGGCTCACAATTCTGTGTTATTTGTGTTAATCATGTTGAAAGTAGCTACATTTTACGGAGAGAAAATTCAAAAAGCAGTCACTTCAGTGAAAAAATGAGAAATTAGTGTTCCATAGTGAGATGCAGAACACATGGCAGAAATGAAAAACAAACTCTCTATTATGGTGTTTTTACGTCGCTTGACCTGTTTACTAAAAACATCGTGTGAGGATTTAAAAATGAAATGCTGAATTTGTGTCAGAATTAAATACAATCCACTATAAAATGTAATAAAGCAGCTATACTGCTTTACACCGTACAGCACTTTGAACAACATTAAATCAGTAGTAACGTATCTTTTTCTTTTCGTTTTTGGCACGTTTTCCACATATTACTGTTTACATGTGATCTCATGCTTTGCATTTTACTGTTTTGGCTGCATTTCAATGAGGCAAAACATCTGAGGTACAAAAAAGGTGAAAACAGTATAATAGAGGGTTTCACGTTTCACTTTGGCACACATTATGCACATCATATGTGGAACAGTAATGTTAGATGTGCGTTTTCATTACAGTTCTAACTGTTATGACTGCATTTCAGTGAGGAAACTAAAGCACTGCACAGTGTAAAGCAGTATTTATTACATTTTAAAGTGGATTGTATTCAATTCTGACACAAATTCAGCATTTAATTTTAAAATCCACATGCACTGTTTTTCAGTAAAGAGGTCAAGCAATGTGAAAGCACCATAATATAGGGTTTGCTTTTTGACTCATGTTCTGCATCTCACTGTGGAACAGTAATTTCACATTTTTTCACTGTAGTGAGTGATTTACTGCCAGATAGTTATTCAAGGATTCTTCAGTGAAGAAAATGTTTGTACATAGAACCATGAACACTCAAAGAACCCTTTGCATGATTAAATGGATCTCTGCAAAATGAAAGAGTTTTTCAGATTGATGGAGAACGTGCAGTAGATGGGTCTATATAGAACCTTCCTGTAAAGGGCTGTATATAGCACCAAAAAGGGTTCTTCTACTGTTACAGGCTTGACATAGTCACGATAGCAGAACCCTTTCTGTTAATAGAACACATTCTCCATCAATGTGAAGAACAATTTCACCATGCAGAGAACCATTTAATCATGAAATGGCTCTAAATTGAACCACTGAAGAACCTTCTTTTTTTAAGTGTGTAGGACTGCAGTTTCATTTGATTTCATTAGCTGTAATACTTCAGTTCCTTATTAATTCATATCTCAATACTTTCATGATTTGTGCAAGAAGTAAAAATGCTCTTCACTTCAGCACACATTAATGTAATGAGATTTATTTGAATTTATTTTGGACCTTTTTTATTGACCAATTAATTATGAAATGTTTACATAGTGTCAAAGAGAAAAAAAGGGAGGATTTCTGACAAACACTGATGATTCGCATTTAAGGAGACGGCAAACAAATTTCCATTATGGATAATTCCGAAGTTAATGTGATCTAACACCGAGAGGGCTTGAACACACCTTTTCTGGTGTCTTTTCATTCTTTTCTGATGCTGAGCACTAGAGCCCGAGACACTGCTGTGACCTGCGATTATTGTTTTTATGGCGGTCAGTAAAAGCCGCTCTGCACCACCCGCACACACGCACCCCCACACACCTCACACACTGCGGCGGAGTGACGGAGTTTCAGCTCTGACGCAAAACTCTACGTTAACGTAAAGAGAAATGAGCTCCAATCAGCAGGCGGCTTTTATTCAGCATTTACCGCAGTGTGTGTACACACACACACACACACACAGCATTAGACCCCCATAACTTAACTAGAGGGGCGAGGATCAACCCTGAAAAGAAGAATCTTTGCATTTTTGATAAAAATAATGATAATAAACACAATAATATTAAGCACAAAAATCAACACCTGCTTTTCTGCACTGTTATAACACTGTAATGACTATACGAACAGTAAACTGGGGCACTATGCATTAAACTGGGGCAGAACAGATTTCTATGAGAGATCTCCACTACTACTCAAACGTTTGAAGTCATTTTCTAGCAATATAAAACTGATTTTGTTGCAGATAAACATTTAAAATTGTTCTGATATGATTTGTATAAATTTGTTTAAGCTGTGGATAATATAATAATGGAAAGAATAATGTACTATAATTAATTATTATTATTATTACTGTTGTATGACATTTAAAATAGATATATCTTAAGCTTCGATCTACATTTGATCTTTAAGCAATCTTATTTTCTGGTGTGGGCAACTCACCAGAACAAATTCCTTATAATAAATAAGATATTTATAATACATGAATAATAATGTATAATAAATGAAATATAATTCTATATTTTATTTTAGGCATATTGTTATTGTCTGTATACATATCTATTTGATTTCACCATTTTTTTATTTATATTTTAACATGACCACTTAACAGCACTCTTAAAAAAGGTTCTTGAGGGGTTTTTTTTAGTAAAGACAATGGCTCTATATAGAACCATTAACACTCAAAGAACCATTTCATGCTTAAATAGTTCTTAGCCTGATAAAACGGTTCTTCAGATTGTATATTGTATACAATCTTGAGATTGTAATAACAGCAGAACTCTTTTTTGGTGCTATATAGAGCCATATAAAACGCATTCACCATCAATCTGAAGAACTATTTCACTATGCAAACTATTTGTGTTCTTTGAGTGTTCGTTGTTCTATACATAACTACTGTTTTTACTAAAGAACCCTTGAAGAACCATCTTTAAGAGTGCAAATGCACATCCAGACACTGTATATGTGAAATCGTGTTTGGCTGATAAAGCGTTTGTGACTCTGGTTCTCTGTCCCACCTTCAGCATTTCCTCATGAATGCTGTAATGTCCGTATGAGCTGAAATACGCTTCGTCCTCGTCTTCCCGAAGCTCTGCAATGGCCCCCGAGCACAGGGGCCCTGTTCTCCCTGTGTTCAGCACCAGGCCTTGGGCTAGCACCCTACACACACACACACACACACACAGACACATACAAACAACAGAGGTCAGTGAAGAGCCACAAGGGCTTTGTTTTCTTCCATCAAACTCACGTGTGTACGTGAGCGTGTGCACGTGCGCCCATATGCCCCAACCTTAAACACTGCAGTGGAATTTTACCCTGAGCTCCAACTTCCGAAACACCCCCCGGCCCCCACTCAAACCTCCCCCTCTTTTTCCCGCAACACTTTCTGCCTTACTGCATCTCAACACAAAAGTGAGCTCCATGCTGCCCCCCAGGGGTGCACTCACAATCTCACAGCAAGAAGGAAGAAAAAGAATGCGGGACACTAAAGCACTGTATCAAATCAGTAATCACAAATTACAAATCACGGCTGGGCAATATGACAATATCATTACTGTGATACATTATGTCACAATACAGTATACTTTTCTTAACATATGGTGTATATCGTCAGTACTTGTAGACACCGACCAACTGCATGTTTCATTTCATTATAAAGAGAGCAAAATTAGTCAGTTTAACTGGATTTAATGCCAAACACTAAATAAAAATCACTGTGCTCAAAGTTTTTGATAGAATTTTTTTTAATGTAGCTCTAATGGCTCTTTTTCCTCTGTTCAAGCTGATCAGATGTCTGAAAAAATAAATATTAATATTTATTTTCATATATTACTTACTTAACTTCCTGAGGTATCGCAATGTTTTTGCCATATCGCCCACTTCTATTACAAATGCTAACCACAAAAAACAATTATTGTTGATTGTGTAAATCAGTTACACATCCTTTGCAGACAACATATTCTACACATTTTAATACACTATTACTGTTTATTTGCTGAAAGAAGTATATAATGAGCACATACTGTTTAACAGGCACTATTTCACAGGGACGTCCAGCAGGTCAAATTCTACAGCTTATATTCAAAATACACACTTTAATCTAGAGCTGAACAATTTGGGAAAAATATCCAATTGTGATTTTTCTGATCAATAATGTGACTGTGATTTAAATTGCAATCATTTTCTGCAAATCTCCAGGCCTGATATTCTTGGCTAAGAAACCAAAACATCCACTTTTCTGGCTTGAGACTTGAACACAGAAAACACCAGACTGCCAGATAGTTGTGGTCGTGATGTCACAGCAATGCAGGCTATGATTGAAATTGCAGCTCTTGAGATCTTTTAAATTGCGATTTCGGTATAGAAGTGATTAATCCTTCAGCTCTGCTGTGAGATAATACCATAATCTAATAAACCAAGTAAACATTATTTGAGCAAGAAGTGCTAAACCTGTGTTTAGCCAATGACTGAACACTCCAGCCCAGCCAGTCATGGCTGGAGTTTTGTGTCTTCAGTGCTCTTACAAACCTGAGTGCCATCATAAGCGAATTACCAAGCTCTTCTCGTTACCTCCTCACCTGCTGGCACATGTTTAACATGTAATCCAAGGTAAAGCAACAGCAAAGCAGTCAGAACATGGAATAGAACACTTTCAAAAAAAGCATCCAATAATGTCAAGCTTTTTTTTAGCCAGCTCAGCAGGCTGGGCATAGTGGAGCGCTGGTGGACAAATGAGACTTTCTGTGTGCGGAGAGGCTCCTCTTTATTTTCAGCCTCCAAAGTCAGAGCTAAGGCCAACAGCATCCTCCTTGCTATAGTTGGACCAAATGTTGAGAAATAAATCTAAAATTCATCATTAATAATAATGACTGTAATTTAGACAGTCAACTAATATAGTGAGCTGTCAACCAGTGTTGTTATGCTTGCCACTTGAGACCATTTAAGACAGCTCAGGTGTGAACACATCCTTAAAGAGGAATTCCAACAATGTTTAAAAATAATTCTCCCATACTTCAGTGTGCGAGATGTAATCAGAGTAATTCAGAGTGGTTTGGTATGAAATGGTTCAGATTTCTTTACAGTGGTGGTGATAGGAACCAGGGGTCGCCATGACTACAATACAAATATAGACATTTTATTTACTTTTCAAAACCACCAGTGAACCTACATATGTCTTCTGAGTTTTATACGGAAAGTTGAGGATGGGAAAATGGTGGAAAATCTGAAATAATATGTTTTCTTTGGGGACTATTTTGCCTCACAGCACCCTGCATGTATCCCTCCACCATGAATAGAGTTCAAGTTCTCAAAACTATCATAAAACAGCGTCTCAGTCATGAGGCAGTGAATTCATAACCATTTCATGTAATAACTTTCAGTGAGGGAGCTTTTAGAGATGGACATCTGGTTCCTATCATCACCACTGTGAACAATTCTGACTCAGTAAGTTTCTCTACAACAGAGCATTTCACACCAAACCAATCTGAATGACTGTTTACCTCATAGCTATTTAATTATACAGATTTTTTTTTTTAATTGGCAGAATTCCCCTTTGAGCAGAAGGACAGAAGCTCTCCATAAGTAGGAAATGATAACGGCATGTACCGAAACTGGGTTACGTTCCTGGTAAAAGTAAAACTCACTTGAGTTTCTGTAGGTCCTCCATGGCGCGGGTCAGAGCCTCTTCCGATCGTGCAGCCTGTTCTTCCGCCTGCCGAGCTCTCTGGAGCAAAGCTTCAGCCTGACCGCTCACCGCAGCATCCACTACCAACTCAGCCCCAACCAGCTCCTCCAAATCTGCAGGACAGTACAACACACCTCAGACCACAGCTGATGAAACACAAGAGCTGCATTCCATCTCACAGGTTCCCTAATGTCGGAATCAGTCTACATGATATTTTTGTCTTTCACAATGGTCACTATGTCAGATTAGACAATCATAGTGCCACAAATTCTCTGCATGTTTTAGTCGGTAGACTTGCAGCACTACAAGTTTGAGACATTTCACTTGCGCAGTTGTGACGAAGACTCTGACATTCACTCAAGAGCACAAAGGTGAGAACAGTTCTGCTCATGAATCTGACATGGACTTTTTCTTAGGTCCTTTCTCAAGACCACATTTAAGAACAAACTTAGGAACAGATTGGAGAATGAGGCCCAATGTGATGCTGGCAGTTTTGCGCTCTGAAAAGAAAAAGAAAAAAAAGAAAAAGCGATTTTGGAGCCATTCCTGGGTGTCAGAAGACGACAGTGTGGGCTGATTGTCCTTCAAAGAGAACTTGAGGTAACAAATGTGTTAACATATAAAGAACATCATATAAATGTAGCTGCTATGTTCACTGTATGTAAACAGACGCTATAACGCTTGTTCTCTCCAATGTTTTTCTTTTCGGACTCTGTCATGGTTCTCCCTTGAGGGGTTCTGCTGCCACAGCTCAACGAACCTTTCCTCTGTGTCACTGTTTTACCATAAATCTGCAACAGCAGTGTCGCCCTTTCTCTCCATCGTGTTTACATCTTTGTAGCAGACAGAACCTGTTGGTTAACGTCAAGGAATGTGTCATAGGAGATGTCAAATTAGGTAGGAAAATACAAAAAATTCTGACATGCTGAACTTTTCGTCAGGGTGTCAGTGAGCGTCCCAGATGCCGCATCACTGTTTTTCCAAGTCATACTACAAGACCCGTTCATCATTCCCGACGCTCATATTCCGGCCTCACCTTCGTACAGTCTGATCCTGGCATTATATTCCCTACACACCTGAGCTTGAGATGTCGGTTAAGGGACCGCAGTTCATAAATACCTTCAGTCGTAATGTTCTGCAGCTTCATAATCAGACACACATCTTCGAGAGGTGTGCAGTGACGGATGGGTAAACTTTCCTGCAGTTTAATGTGAAGTTCACTACAATTGTTCACTACTCTCTGTGCAGCTTGAAGTTCCCTTCCAATGGAACTTTTCACTCCCTGTGGTTTAGAATCACCCTTAAAATGTCTGAATACCCTGTGCAGTTTACTTCCCAGGGAACTAAGAGGCCGACTGGAATGCACCTAAAATGTTGCATATGAAGACTTATACCTCAGTGATTTGGGGAAAAGATCTAATTGTGAATTTTCTGACTAATATTGCGACTGCAATTTAAATTCCGATTACTTTCTACATTTTCTGCCAGACACATGAAGGGATACGAGGGTACGCACCCGGAAGTTGCATATGGAGGTTAACCGTCGCAATGACTGTCCGGCGCCTACCTCATCGCTCCGACGCAGGGGCATCCCAGCTTGTTCAAAGCTCCATATACTGAGGAGCACATTGCATGTGGTTTCGTTCAGACTGATTCGTCCTAGCGAGAGTTATTACAGAATATTCAGGGCCTCTTTCGAGTGAATCTCCCTGTATAAATCAAGGTTCAGGCTTAAAAGGTTTCTTTTGGCCAAGAAGACCAGAACATCCACTTTTTCTGGTTTCATGCTTGACCCCTGAGTCCAGTGTCTCAGACTGCCAGTAAGTTGTGGTTGTGATGTCACAACACACGGAGGTTTGGTTGCCACTGACTGGTCCAACTCACTGACAGGCAGTACAGTGAAAGTGTGTTTTTAGCCCGTTTTCTGTACCTATCTGCAGCAGAGGATCATCAGGCAAAGCCGGCTTCATGAACTCATCACTGTCCCACGGCAAAGCACCATCTAACACAGCCAGAGTCTCTCCACTGCACTTCTACAGAACAAAACACATCCACAAAAGCATGCTGTCATTCTTGGATCCTGTAATAAAAATATCTATGGATGATCTATGGAAGCATAAATGGACAAAAAAAAAACAAAAAAAAAACAATACTACTACATTTAAATGAAGCTAAAACAAACAAGATATTTTTTTTATTGTGACAAAATTTCTATGACTTTCTACAACTGGTACCAGTGGTTTCGGAATATTGGGTCTCATTCTCCAACTGATCTTAAGAAGAATTACAACAAAGCAAAAAAAAACACTTTTCAGGAAGATTCTGAGATTCACCAATGTTTTCTTATTTGGGATTTGTTCTTAGATAAAACAGAATCTACACACACTCAAGAACACATTTAAGAACAAACTTAGGAAGATACTGGAGAATGAGGGCCATGGTTCTGCTGTTGTATGTGTTTCTTTTTTTGTAAATAAAAGAGCCACAGAAAAAACTTACCACAGTTCTAATGTAGTTTATCATCTTTATGTATCCATAGTCATCAAGTCCTGGTGAAGAATTATTGCAAATAAAAAAAATAATTGTAAATAATTTCAATACTGCCCACCACACAAGCAAATTAATAATGCAATTAAATGTTTTAATTGTTCACTTACGGTGGGCTTTTACCAGCTGTAGGATGTTCACACCATGATCTGACTGGCAGTGTTGGAAAGTTTCAGGGACAGAGTTTAGTGACCTGTTGGACAGAACAGACATTGATTACTGAGTCTGATTTGATAGGAATTCTGGACTATATTGATCAAATTTAGCATTATAGTACTTATAGTACTTTACTTATTACAGTATGATCATATCATCATATTGTTGTATCACATTATGTTTAAGTTAGCATGAATAAAGCTAAAGTTAATTCAACTCTGCATTAGTAAAGTTAACGTTAGCATTAATAAAGTTAATGAGCCCACACTTGGTACTCTAAATGTTTAACAAACCTGTCATAGTTTGTTTTGACTGGACTGTTTACTCTCTTTGGAAACCTTACACACTACTGTAAACATTAAACAGACACAGAGAACAGTTCCAGTTTCTTTTCATGTATTTTGAACCATTCTTTCAAAACAATCTGAACTACCCAGCAAACAGTGAACTGTTGTGTTTTCATTATCTTAGAATGAGCGCTTCATATCTACATAGGGAGCGGCTCCTCTTCCAACAGAGGCCGCCATGTTTTACATGGGTTTGTATGTGTGTGTGCGTGTGCGCGCATGTGCGTGTTCATTCCATTGTAAATACGCCGGCGCAATATGGCTGCCGCTTTACATCGGTTTTCCGTTTGTTTTGTTTCGTATTGTTTGTGTGAATGTTTTAAAGTTTCCCTGCTGGCTGAGGAGTTTGACATCATTCCACCGAGATAGCAACCGAGAGTGATTTTCCACCCGTGGCTCAGAGATATTTTAGACTGGCTGTTTGGGTGATGCTCCCCCTTCGTGGCTGAGGACTATTCCGGCCTTTGAGGCTTCCTGGGCTGGTTGCCTGTGTGACACACCATAGTCACCATAGTGAATTTGGTGGCACTGTAGCTCCAGTTGTAAGACGCAGAAAGAAGACAAATCAGTGGTCGCTGCCGGTGCTGGCTAAACATTTTGTATTGTGAGAAGTTTGAGAACCCAAATTTTGACAAATGGAGGATCAGACTTATTATTTAGCACAAGAAAAAGTGAGGGAGGGTGAATCCTCACCATCAAAGAAGAGAAAACATGAAGAAGCAAAACGAGATCGGGACAGACGACGGCAGAAAATCTGACAGCCACCGCAGTTTCTACTACATGCTTGGAAAGGGAGGGATGAGGGAGAGAGATTCAGCTGGGTGTAATCTGCAACCTCACCACTAGATGACACTAATTCTTACACACCATAACTTTAATAGAAACAAGAACCTTAGTGCTGGGCAACATATCATCTACTCCGGCATAAAGATAATGATGCTACTTGTTGATTTTTAGCATTAACAACACTGATAAATAACAAACACTAGGTTGCTGAGTGCTTTAAATTATTGTGAAAAATAAGTAAATAGCATGTTTCCTTTCTGGAAATTGTGTGTGATTAATTTTTATAATACTGTGTAATGTTGCCTTCTGTGCAATTCTGAGAGAAAACAGAACAGTCCAGTCAATCAAGTTACGTCAAGTTTGTAAGACATTCTTTGAGCACAGAGTAGCAGCACTCAAGAAGCATAAGCTCATTAATTTTATTAATGCTATCACACTGGCTTTACTAATAGATCTGTTAATGTTATTAAAGTAAACGTAAATCATCTGGCACCATAATACTGTGATATGTTTGGAAAAAAATTAGGAAGGGAGGGGTAGTGGATCAGAACTGACCTAATTTGAAATAAACAAAGCATTATGGTGCACTGAAAACTGAAAAATAATGCAAATACTTTATTTGATTAAAATTTGTGCATTGGTTTCACATGAATAAAATATGTTACTTGTTACATAAGTTTTCTTTCAGTTTACTCAATTTTGGAAACGACTGAGTTGATGTAATATATTTTATTCTTGTGGAACCAATGTTCACATTTCAAGTAAAATCAGTGCACTTTATCAATGTGGTTTGCTGTTACCTTTGACAGAAAAGGCAGAACACTGACACGCCATCAGCCTCCTCCTCCATCCACTGCCATTGTTCCTCATCATTATCATCATCATCCTCCTCACCCTCACTGAGGGACAGATCAGGGATCTCATCATAATCTGCAGAACCACAGTCAGAAACATCAAAACTTTACCCTCCGTCACATGGAACACAGACGGAAAACTTTCTGACACGGAGTTTAAACACAAATAAGAACAACAAATACAAGCATGAATGTCCATATGGAAATCTGACATGTGGCTATGTATGCATGTTTATCATAAAGAGCAGCATATATTTTAAAATATATGGATGTATATGTTGTGCACATAATACATGGATCATGCATAGATGTCTGGTTTATTGCTGAATATATCCCAGTGCAGTTACAATAGTTACTATGTTAACTATTTTCTTTAAAATCTGTCAGGGAACTAAAAATTCATTAATCTCATGTTGGCTATTCTAATAATTTTCACTTCATTTGGAAGTATGTGGAGATACATAAAAACCTTTTGTTATATAATATAAACCTAGAACATATGAGTAATATCAGCATAATCTATATACGAATAATATTTTCTATCATATAGGTTAGTGTATAAACATATGTGTGTAACATGTTGATATATGGCTGAAATGTGTCCCATATTTGAAAACGGTCAATTTCAAATACGATGGTATACATGTCACATACACGTTTTTATGCGACAAATATGAGTTGGATATAAAAGGAAAATCCATACGTGATAACACGTGATATAATTCACATCCATCTACTGGCATATATCAGATTTTCGTTTGGCAGCAACAGCAAAACCACACAACAAGCAAAGCATCCAAAAGACAATAGCAACAAAAAAAAGTTAAACATTAAAAAGCCAGCAGAATTCAGCAGCCACAAAACAACCATAAAACCTTAGTTTAAACCCTTAAGTTAACACGTATAGTGTTTTTTTTAGAAAGATTTAATAATCTGCGAGAGTTAAAAACTATTACATCAGCTGGGAGCTTCACTTAAATAAGCTTAAATAAACAAACACCGGAAGAAAATCAAATAAATACTTCATAAACGTTAAAACTGTGCAGCTCCTGACTGAAATACAGGTTTTAATAAACAGATAATTCAGCATCTTTGCTCTCTCACGTGTGTCTGTGGGCTCCGCCATGCTGACTGCTCAGATGCTTCCGGGTCGCGCAAAAGCTGCAGCTGCGCGATGCAGCCACAAGCGGCGCCAAATCTACAGCACAAAGTCAAAGGCACATTAACTAAATAGATTAGGCTGAAATATATGCTTGGGTGACCAGCTAAACCAGCACCAGCCCAGCACTAGATCAGCATAAACCAGCTCAGCTTAGACCAGTATGACATGGTTTTTCAGAAGGGTATAAAGACCTAAATGCGCACCCTGTATGATGTGCCCCTTCGCTGCCCACTCCAGGCTTCCTCCATTTGCTGGGATAGCCAGTGCTATGAGATGCACCACTACACAGTGGGAATGCCAGGGGCCCACTGCCTTGTTGTACCTCCCCAGTTTGTTGTCAATGACTTTAAGTTTTCCATGCTCGACATGCTCTAAAATGGCTCGCTGCAGGTTTTCTGCTATCTGCTGTGCCACTAACACCAGCCAAAGGAATAGACTGCATATGGCTGTTGCCAAACCTTAGGGAAGAAGGTGGAGATCTACTAGTATCCAGTGCTGCTGGTCTGCTTTGGGGCTTTAGGTACACTCTTAAAAAGGATGGTTCTTCAAGGGTTCTTTAATTAAGAGAATGGGTCTATTTAGAAGCACGAGTTCTATAATAACACGTCGAAGCTGTCAGAACAAAATCTTGAATCTTCAAAGTGCCAACTTTACAAGAGAAGGTAAAAACATACTTCATTTTTAATGTAAGTCAATGGAATCAGACTTTTTTCCAAGTCATTTTGGGCTGTTTCTTCCCGTCCATTCATCATGAAATTTACACACTATAGAACCACAGGCATTTTCAAATTATGTCAGAAACTGAAAAACAAAAATGGACATCTTGTTCCGACAGCAGCTCCTTCCTTTTTCACACAGCTTTTTTGTGGAGACAAATGGAGCCCAATTCATATCAGTGCACAAGTTTATTGTGTCCCTGATTTATTAAAAACAATAAACAGCAGAAGAGTTCAAAGTTCACAATAATAAGCATAAATAAAGGCTTTAAAAGCCTCTCCACAGACAAGCAGAAATATCCCTTATTTATGAATTTAAGGCAGTGCACAATTTTAAGTTTGTAAACAGAATATGATGCGATGATAAACACACCTCACAAAGCGGCCCTTTCTGTAGCACCAAGATAAGATATAATTACACACAATGAAAGCACTTAAAGCAATCATAAAGGTCACTGTTTTTCTCCGATGTTGCCCAGGTTGTAAATTGCTTTGTTTTCGAGGATCTCCATTTTTGCAACTCCGTCAGTGAGCGTGTTGGTCACCATGGCTTGGGCCACAGTGGTGATGGGAATGGACATTGTGGAAAAAACGGAGGAAAATGCACCCAAAAACTTCCGGGCCATCCACTCAGCCGGCCGGCTCTCCTGTCTGTCCACCAGGAGAACCCTGGGGGACAAGTGAACAACAATTATCTCCAAAACCAACGACAGCATAGACATCCCAATCACAAATAATACATGAAATGGAGCTCAGAATTAAAGAATATAATGTACCATAGACTTAAAATAACAGTACACACTTAAAAAAGATGGTTCTTCAAGGGTTCTTTCGTAAATGAAATGGTTCTATTCTTTGCATGGTAAAATGGTTCTTCAGATTGATGGAGGTATATGGTTTTTATACAATTGATGGGGTATATGGTTTTTATACAACACCAAAATTTGTTCTGCTATTGTTACAAGCCTGACATAATAACAGTAGCAGAACCCCTTTTGGTATCCGAACCATACACAACACGTTCTCCATCAATCTGAAGAACCATTTATTCATAAAAAGAACTATTTATGCGGGAAATGGTCCTATATAGAACTCATGATTCTAACCAGAACCAATGCCTTTACTAAAGAACGCTTTTTTAGGAGATCTTTTTTATTATGACCAAAAAACTAATTGACAGAGCCTCAAAATACCATAATGAAAAATAAAAGCAAAACCTATTTGTCTTTTGGGTCTAGTGCTATTCATGGGAGGAAAACAATAAAATAAATACACAACAAGATATCTAAAAATGACCTTTAGCCAATCAAATGTTTTAATATAAAAAAGTAAGAAATTAATAAATATGTAATTGTTTTTTTGCTTATAGTACCTTGAAACTGAAAATCAGTCGTGGATTATCTTAAAATACATGGGGGAAAAACAATAAGCTAAATCAAATACATAATAATTTATGTATTTTTTACTGGCCTCACAATTGCTTTAATATTAAAAATAAAACAGGTTATGGTACTCAGTGTAAATTTGTACTCCAGTCAAACACAGAATTGTAAAACTTGTAAGAAAGTGAAAAGGTGAAAGTGTAATAACGCACGCAGGCCTGTAGATGGAGTAGCGCTCAAAGCCCAGCTCTGCTATGTCTGCTTCAACCTGACCCTGCAAAACACCAACAGAGAAACATCATTCCAGGCTCCCAGCTTTAGTCTTCCAGCATGCGGCCACTAGAAGTGAGCTGCTCAGGCACGAGAAGATCATCTGACCTCCTTTCATTTCGGCTGTCCAATAATAAAGACACACCTGAGCCATTATAGATCATCTCAAAATGATGTGATAAAGATGCAGCTCCAAACTCTGCGCTGTACTTTTTCAGGTAGAAGTACATCAATGATGTAAAGCATGGAGCAATTTCAGTGTATAATAATAATAACAATAACAATAATAATAACAACAACAACAAGACGTGGTATACAGTATTTCTTGATGTTAATGTAAACAAAATGTAATGTTTGAAGTTGTTTACTGCAGCAAAAACAATTTACCAACAGAAACACCAATCACAGCACATAAACTCATTAAGTGGGTAAAAACAATTTAATAACCTTTGTTTTTTCATGAATCTATTGTTTTTGTACTTTTCATCATGTACTTCTTATTTAAGTATTTATTTATTTAGTAAAGTGTGAACTTAATTTGATGTATACTTTATTTAATTTGTATTAATAATCATATCAATAATAATTATAACAATTACATTTTATTAATTACATTTGTTACATTATTTACAATTATTATTATTATTATTATCATCATCATCATCATCATTGTGAAGTGATTACATAATAAAAATAATTCAAGATGTTGAACCTTTATTCATTATAATTATTAGATAGATAGATAGATAGATAGATAGATAGATTCGTAGTTACAGGTGATTATACACTAATAAAAGCATGGTTTTGTAAACTATCTTCCATTTCTGCTAATAGATCCGTCTGAATCTTACACACTGCACCTTTAATCAGTGTCCCTGTGAGTAACAGCTCCACGTGTCTTACCTTGGTTTTCAGGTAGAGGAAGCTGCTGGTTTTGTCGGCTCCTTTAGAGGATTCCAAGTGGAAGTGTGCGCAGTCCCCGGCTTTGGCAAGCTCCGCAGACTTCAGAACATAATCATGATCTACTCGAATGAACCCCTCCTGCAACATTTCACAACATTCGTTCACATTAGCCACATTTTCATCAACTCTGGGCTCAAAATTTCAAGCAATAAAATGAAAAAATGTAAATAAAATTTCATTCTTTTCATTCTGTTTTTGGACAATACAGCAAAAATATAATAATGTAATACTTCAAGAAATCTTCATGGTACACAATGTCAGAATATTTATTTTTTCAGACATCTGATCAGTTGGAACAGAGAAAAAAAGGAACCTTTACAGCTACATTTATAAAAAAAGATGGTTCTTCAAGGGTTCTTTAGTAAAGAAAATGAATCTACAATGTTAGAAATAAAGGTTCTGCAAGGGTACATTTTATGTTTATCAAGGTACAAACTGTGTAAATGTTCCCTCAAAGGTACAATAGTGGTTTTAAGGTCCAATTGTGAACCTTAAAAAAGTTTTTTCCAGGTGAAAAGTACATATTTGCACCTTTTCATAACCTAATGTTTTAAAACAGAACAATAAAATAAAAAGTCTGGAGATGAGAAAACTTAGAAAATATAAAATTAATTGGATTACGGTACAATTATGTTCCCTGACTAAAGGTACTGAGATGTACCCTTGAGAGTACCACCCCAGTGACAAGAGTGACAGTTTAGTACCTTTATGTTTGAAAGTGTATCTGGAACCATGAACACTCAAAGAAACCTTTGCATGCTTATAGGGGTTCTTTGCATTGTGAAAGCGTTCTTCAGATTGACGGAGAATGTGTTGTAGACAGGTATATATAAAACCTTTTTTGAAAAGGGTTCTGCTAGTGTGGCGATGTCAAGCTTGTAACAATAGAAGAACCCTTTTTGATTCTATATAAAACCATTATCTTTATTAAAAGGACCCTTGAAGAACCATTTTTAAGAGTTTTAAAACATTTTAAAAAATACTGTCAAAAACTGTGAACACAGTGAATTTTATTCAGTATTTGTCACTAAATCCAGGGGGACAAAACGGGATAAATTTTGCTCTCTTTATAATTAATCATGCAGTTGGTCAGTGTCTACAAGTACTGACGATATACGCCACATCAGAAAAGTATACTGTATTTTATTGTGACATAATTTATCATGATAATGACATAGGCTGTCATGTTGCCCAGCCCTATGCTACATCAAACTCTCTTACTCCAAAAAAGCAAGAAAATTCCATCTTTAAAAACTATGTTATTGTTACTATTATGTTATTGTCTAGAAGTGTAAAGGGCATCACTCTGTTCAGGTGAGTCTTCTGCGTTGGACACTCACAGTTCCTGCTTTGGCTTTGGTTGTTCCAAGACAGCAGTACCCAACATCATGGCCCTGAAATGCTGCAGCGTAATCTTCCAGCTTCTCAAAATCCACCACCTCCTGAACCTTAATGAGCAGAAAACACAAGTAAATCACAGGTCAAAGCAGCACAAACCTGTGTGCACACTCTCACGTATATGAAAACAGACATAATGTAACCAACATAATTACCACATTCTCGTAGGCTTTATCCTCAAAGGTCAGCTTCCGCCGCCCAATGAGAGTGACCTTAGAGAAAAGATTGCGCTCCACGATTTCCTTCAGCAGCACTCTTCCTGTCTCTCCAGACGCACCCAGAATGAAACAGCTTTTATTCTTCTGTCTGAAGTTGTCCTCCATTGCTTGCAAATCCATCCTTCAGAACACAAAACAGAGGCATTTGTTTCTGCAGCTAGAAATAATTATGCAAATTTTGCCTATAAGACTGGGCAACACTATACCTCGTTATTGTGATGACATAATACAACACAATATGCTTTGCTGATCATATCGTGTGTATCACCAGTACTTGTAGAAACTGAACAACTGCATGTTTCATTATAAATAGAGCAAAATTAGTCCTGTTTAACTAGATTTAGTGACAAATACTGAATAAAAATAATTGTGTTGACAGTTTTTGATAGTATTTTTTAAATGTAGCTCTACTGGCTCTTTTTTCTTTGTTCCAACTGATCAGACCTCTGAAAAAATAAATATCTTGACATACTGTGAATTGTGAAAATTTCCCGAAATAATGCAATATTATTGTGTAGATGTGTAGATGCATTTGTAGTGGGTGGACAGCCTACAAGCATTATTTACTCTGTCAGAAACTTCTCCCTTGTTGCTCCTGCTTGCTGGTGTACAGTTAGACCAGGGTTATCCAAACTTTTTCCCAAAAAGGGCCAGATCATACCGTATCAAAACACCTGAGTGCCAAAATATTATTCACAACTATTTCAAAATAAAAAATTTTCAAAATAGCAGAGTTTCCCCATCACTGTAGAAAAGATGCACAAGACTTCTGTTACTGTTGGATTTCTCAGAGCAGTTAGGAAATAAAATAAGCTTGTTTAATAATAATTAAACGGTTTAAGAGTAACACTAAACCATGTCTAATGTATTAATTATATTCTTATTCAAGTGTTTACTTGTTCAATAATATAATTTATGAGACTAAACAAAAATCTATACATTTTTCGGTTTGTTAGATCATGTTCTTTACATATTATATAAATGCAGCAACCTCATTCAGAAATCTCTTTATTAAAGGAAAAGAAGAGGTTAAATGGCATAAATAGTCGTTATTGTTCCACCTCAAAGCGTCATTATTTACTGACCTGCTGAATTTGCTCTGATAAGAAGTCGGCTGTGAGACTCTTTAGTTTCTCTTTAGCGTTAACTGCTTTAGTTTCTCTCTTGAATATTTACTGTAATGTTCATGCTGTGTTTCATGTCTGTTGATATTAAATTCATTACAGTCTTTTGAAATATGAAATTTACTGACCTCTAAATGAAGCTGCAGGTCAGCCAGAGAAGAAAGGCTCTTAAACTTTAGCTAACTTTGTTACTGCAGTGCAGCATTACACTGTAAATTAACAGCACTGCTGCCCCAATCAGGTAAAAGGAAGAACTGCAGCATACTGGCTGGAGGGCCACGAATAACACACTCTCAAACAGAAGACACGGGCTGATTAAAATCTGTGCACAGACCGCATTTGGCCCTGGGGCCAGACCTTGTATACCTCTGATTTAGAAACTGCAGCCCATGTGTTGATGCACAGTTTGTACCTGAAACTGTGCGGAGCAGTGAGCTCACAGGACTGGGATTGAAAACAACTGCTCAAGCGCTTCATCAAAAGTCCCAGTCTGACCACAGAGCTGCTCCTGCTTAGATGTTTTGGACAGTTACACAGTGAGTGTGTTTACATGCACTTTATAATCTGATTAAGAAATCTGATAAAGAGGCCGGATTTGAGCTCAGTAATGGTATTTTTCAATGCATGTAAACCCTCACTCTGATTTCTTTCGTTTCTCTCATGTGTTAAAACAGGCAACACAACACTTTTGAAGCAACACAGAAACCGACTACATGCTCAATCAAATGAAAGATTTAAATATTCTTCATCTTCTAGATGATATACGTTCATATTTTCCACTAAAGTGACACAATGTTTAAAAAAAAAAAGATGCAGCATGATGTTTAAGTTTTACATTAAGTTTACGTCACATCTTATTCTGTGAGTTTATTGGCTGTCTGTAAAGCAGAAATCCGATTACTGCCTGACTCATGTAGACCTGGAGTTTCCCCATTATCTGATTACTCAAGTGCATGAAAACACACTGAACCAGTTACTGACACAATCTGATATAGTTATCAGAATATTAACTGCATGTAAATGAATTCAGTGCTATGCAGAGAACAGATCACCACTCAAATAATATCTAACAAAGTGGCCAGTTAGTGGAAGCAAAAGATGTTTTTAATAAAGTGGCCAGTTAGTGGAAGCAAAAGATGTTTCTAATAAAGTGGACAGTCCGTGGAAGCAGAAGGTGGGTGTTGCTAATAAAGTGGCCAATTAGTGGAAGCAAAAGATCATCATCATCATCATCATCGTTAACCGCTTAGTCCAGATAGGGTCGCGGTAGCAGTTGGGAGAGCAGAGAATCCCAGGTGACCCTGTCCCCCGCAACTTCCTCCAGCTCATTCCCGGGGACCCCAAGCCGCTCCCAGGCCAACTTGGAGATATAATCCCTCCAGCGGGTCCTAGGACGACCCCGGGGTCTTATTCCGGTAGGCCGTGCCTGGTACACCCCCACCGGGAGGCGTCCCGGGGGCATCCGGATCAGATGCCCGAACCACCTCAGCTGGCTCCTCTCAATGCGGAGGAGTAGCGGCTCTACTCCGAGCTCCTCCCGGATGGCCGAGCTCCTCACCCTATCAAATAGAGTGTAGCCCGCCACCCTGCGAAGAAAGCTCATTTCTGCCGCTTGTATTCGCGATCTCATTCTTTCGGTCATTACCCACAGCTCATGACCATAGGTGAGGGTCGGGATGTAGACCGATCGGTAAACAGAGAGCTTCGCCTTACGGCTCAGCTCCCTCTTCACCACTACAGTCCGGTACAGCGACCGCATTACTGCTGCCGCTTGTCCCAGCCTGCGGTCGATCTCACGATCCTTCTTCCCATCACTCGTGAACAAGACCCCGAGATACTTAAACTCCTCCACCTGGGGCAAGTCCTTTCCCCCTACCTGGAGTGGGCATACCATCCTTTTCCGGGCTAAGACCATGGACTCAGACTTGGAGGTGCTGATCCGCATACCAACCGCTTCACACTCAGCTGCAAACCGCTCCAGTGTGCGCTGGAGGCATCCATGTGATCCAGCCAAAAGAACAACATCATCTGCAAATAGCAGAGACGCCACCCTCCGGCCTCCACACATAATGCCCTCCTGACCCCGGCTACGCCTTGACACCCTGTCCATGAATATCACAAACAGGAGTGGAGACAGGGCACAACCCTGGCGGAGTCCAACGCTAACACTGAAAGAGTCCGACTTAATGCCGAGTATACGAACACAGCTCTCACTCCGGGCGTACAGAGATTGAATGGCCCGGAGTAGTAACCCCGGCACCCCATACTCCCGGAGGACCTCCCACAAGATATCTCGGGGAACACGGTCGTAAGCCTTCTCCAAATCCACAAAACACATGTAGACTGGGTTGGCAAACTCCCATGCCCCCTCAACAATCTGTGAGAGGGTGAAAATCTGGTCCATTGTTCCACGGCCAGGACGGAATCCGCATTGTTCCTCCTCAATCTGAGGTTCAACTATCGGCCGAAGTCTCCTTTCCAGCACCTTGGCATAGACTTTCCCAGGGAGGCTGAGCAGTGTGATACCCCGATAGTTGGCACACACCCTCCGGTCCCCTTTCTTGAAAATAGGGACCACCACCCCGGTCTGCCAGTCCAAGGGTACTGTTCCCGAGGTCCATGCACTATTGCAGAGGCGTGTCAGCCACGACAGCCCCACAATATCCAGAGCCTTAAGCATCTCCGGACGAATCTCATCCACCCCCGGTGCCTTGCCACTGAAGAGCTTGCCAACTACCTCAGTGACCTCCACCAGGGAAATGGAGCTTGACACGCCAGAGGCCTCTGGCCCTGACTCCCGTGAAGGAGGCATGTCACCCGGATTAAGGAGTTCCTCAAAGTGCTCTTTCCACCGACCGACAATATCCTCATTTGAAGTCAGAGTTTCTCCACCCCTGCTGAATACAGCCTGGGCGCAGTCACCCCGACCACTCCTGAGTCGCCGGACAGTTGTCCAGAACCTCCTCGAGGCCGACCGAAAGTCTTTTTCCATGGCCTCACCAAACTCCTCCCACGCCCTGGATTTTGCTTCTGCCACCGTTGCAGCTGCCACCTTTTTTGCATGTCGGTACCTATCTGCTGAATCGGGAGTCCTTCGGGCCATCCAGTCCCTAAAGGCCTCTTTCTTCAGCTTGACGGCCTCCCTCACCACCGGTGTCCACCAGGGGGTTCTTGGGTTACCGCCATGACAGGCACCGACAAGCTTTTGGCCACAGCTGTGCCTGGCAGCTTCCACAATGGAGGTTTTGAACAGGGTCCATTCAGACTCTATGTCCCCCACCTCCTCCGGGACATGAGAAAAGCTCTCCCGGAGGTGGGAGTTAAAATCATTCCGAACAGGGGCCTCCGACAGTCGTTCCCAGCACACCCTCACTATTCGCTTGGGCCTACCAGGTCTAACCCTCAGTCTGCAAAAGATGTTTCTAATAAAGTGGCCAGTTAGTGGCAGCAAAAGATGTTTCTAATAAAGTGGCCAGTCAGTGGAAGAAGAAGGTGGGTGTTGCTAATAAAGTGGCCAGTGAACGAAACTGCTCAGTATTTACTAAAGCGGTACACTTTTTACTAGGGCTTAGCGATTTGGAGAAAATATGTAATTTTCTGACCAATACTGCGATTGCAATTGCGATTTAGATGCAATTATTTTTTATAAATTAATTCCCAGGCCTGTTTTGTGTCCACGGAGACCAGAATATTCACTTTTTCTGGCATGAAGCTTGAACACTGAGTGTGTCAGACAGACTACCTGTTAGTTGTGGTTGTGGTTGTGGTTGTGATGTCACATATGCAGAAGATGGTTGTTTGATTGCTTCTAAATGATCTAACCTAGCTGATCTACAGGCAGTTCACAAGCTCTGTGTTCCAAGGTTACATTTTCTCATTTGAACCCTGTTAAGGCAACATTGTTGATAATGTATTCTGTAACAAAAATTGCAGCTCTATCGATTTGGAAATTGCACTCTCTCCAACTGCGATTTCGACACAGAAACGATTCATCTTACATCGCTAATGTTTAATAAATCAGCATGTAAGTCAGGTATTAGAGCTTAACCGCCCTTCAGTCACAGATAGACACAGATATACACACAGCCTGTACCTCGGATACTCCTCTGTCTCTGGACTGCCCGTGTAGTGAAAAATCGCTGCGAGCACTGCGACGATCACAGCTAAAGCACTGAGGGTTCTGCTCCAGCTGCTCTGCAGAAATATCATTACAGTTCTGTGCTGTAAATCAGAGATGATATTCTCACTCCACGCTTAAGCTCCTGCTCCATTTCCTGCTTCTGCTGCTGCCTTTGCGCATGCGCACTGAGTCTGCGTTGATAACTGACACAAAGACGAAAAAACAGAGAAATAAACACGAAATAAATACAAACTGCTGAGATCAGTCTGTTTATCTCCGCTCTCACTGTCTCTGTGAATTTATACAAGTGATATTTAACGTTTTTAAGGTTTTTATCTCTTTTTAGTGAAAGCAAAACATAAAAGCAGTAAAACGACTTGAATAAATCTGCTGGAGGGACATACGCACATTGCTACACACAGACATTGAACTACATTGTTAAAAACATGGTCCTAAAATGGTTCTTTAGTAAAGATCATTTGTTTACTGTTATAGCATGTAAAAAAGATGCTTCTAAAAGGGTTCTTTTGGGAACATAATAGTTATAAATAGAACCATGAACATTCAAAAAAACCCTTTGCATGCTTAAATTGATGGAAAATGTGTTCTATAGCACCACGATATCAAGCCTGTAACAATAGAAGAACCGTTCTTCGTGCTATTAAGAACCCTTTTCAAAAAAGGTTCTATATAGAACCATATATAACACATTCTCGATCAATCTGAAGAACCATTTCACCACGCAAAGAAAATTTTTTAAAATGAGGCCTTTTGTTTGATAATTTACGCTTGTGAGTGTAAAATCTTCCTGCTGAAGAAAATCAGAACCCATTAAAAGGTTCTGCTGGTGTCCAACAGTCACTAAGGAAATTCTGTGTCCTCCTGATGGGTTGATGTAACAGTGTAAAGGACTCTAATTGTGTATCTGGTGCTCTCGGACTGATACGGGATGCATTTGAAGGTTTCCTAATAGGATCTAAATGTGTCCCTCTAATTGTAACCATTAAGCCAATTCCCATTATCAAGCAAAATCATCAGGTTTGAATCCCAATGGTTCTAATGGTCTTAGTTTTTCAGTAGGGATAGCCATTAAGAGTATAATGTTTTTCATATATACAAGAGCACATTTATCTCTGTGATTTTCCAAAATACCCACTAACATGTTTTTTCATAATAAATAACACTACAGTGTGTTCAGTAATGTGTGCATGTTATTTCTAGGGTAAGTGTTCCACAGCATTTATTTGTTGGGTGTTTCTAAAAAAAATGTGTATTCATCAATACTATGATTACCAATATTATGATTTTCACATATTGGCAATGTCACAATAAGTGCATAACTGTCTCTGGGTATTTGCCACAGAGTGAACAAACTGTGTGAATATTATTTTTTTAATTTTATAAAATGTATTAGCTGTGTCGATCTGCTCAAACCCGAGTCTTCCAACTTTGAGCACTGCGTCATTCTGTTTCTCTACCAGAAGGGGGCAGTGCGTCCTGCTAAAACACCACTCAGTCACCAACAGCCAGTCAAACCAAAGGAACTTTAAAGGGCCCGGATTCTGCTTTATAGTGTTTTGGCATTGTTTTTTCCCCTTTTAAAGGTCAACTTTTAATGTTTGCATAGATTTATAAACAACAACTAATCATAATTCATTTCTACATCACTATTTCCTTTTTAATCATTACACTCTCAGAGTTAAAGGTTATAAACTGTCATTGGGGTGAAACCCCCAGGGGTACATCTTCAGTCCCTTTAGTCAGAAAACATAATTGTACCACAATATACCATAATCTATTGAAATTATATTTTCTAAGTTGTATTAGAGTGTGTGTTTTGAAACAACGGGGGCACGGTGGGTACCACTGTCCCACAGTCCAAAGACATGCAGTCAGGCCAACTGGACATGCTAAATTGCCTCTAGGTGTGAGTGTGTGTGTGTGTGTGTGTGTGTGTGTGTGTGTGTGTGTGTGTGTGTGTGTGAATGTATACGTCTGTCTGCCGTGTGACGGACTAGTGACCTGTCTAGGGTGTTTCCTGCCTTCTGCCCAATGTTAGGCTGCTGGGATAGGCTCCAGCTCCCCCCATGACCCAGAAGGAAGTGTGTGTGTGTGTGTGTGTGTGTGTGTATGTGTGTGTGTGTGTGTGTGTGTGTGTGTGTGTGTGTGTGTATTTTAAAATGTTAGGTTATGAAAAGGTTCAAATATATACTCTTTTTTTGGGAAAAACAGTTATACCTTCAAGGATACATTTACACTGTTTGTATCTTGATGAGTAAAAAACGTACCTGCACAGAGTATTTTTTGCTGACAGTGTAGAATTAAAGTTTTCTTACTGTGTCCATAAGACTGATATAAGTAAATGAGCTCTGTTCTGATTGGCTGTCCTGTATTGCACCTAATTCAAAAAAGCAGCCTGGGCTGAAAAACTCCTTATAACTTCAGTGTGAGCGGGCGGAGCTAAGCTGCTATATACTGAATAGGTGTGTATACACTGCAAAAAAATGGTATCTGGTCAAGGAAAATTATCTAAAATGTAGTCAGTATATCCAATATTTCTCCATTTGGGATTATTGTAAGTTTAATTTAAGATTATTTACTTTATTTCTAGACATTTTTACTTGTTTTAAGTAATTTTATTAAGTAAAATTATCTCACCTTATTGGCAGATTATCTTGCTTGTTTTAAGAAATGTGCATGAAATCAGCAAATTTATCTGCCAGTACAGTGAGATAATTTTACTTGATAAAATGACCTAAAACAAGTAAAAATGTCCAGAAATAAGATGGATAATCTTATGATACGTGCACAACCATCTCAAAATGGGAAATATTAGATATCAACTAGATTTGAGATCATTTCACTAAACAAGATACTAGTTTCTGCAGTATATAAAATGTGTTGGTTTTTGTGACATAAGAAAAATGATAAATTGAAAATGGGCTGTTTTTGCAGCTTAGATTCCATATATGGACCATTTAGAGTGAGGAGTGAAGGGATTTTTAAACACTGACAATGTTTACATATGACATCAAACTTAAAAAAATTCCAAGAGAACCAAAGCTGTTTTCTTCTGACCAACATATTCATAACTTAACTGAAAATAACACTTTCTGACCACAGCATTTATGTTTATTTGAATTTAATCTAATGTTATATAGATATATATATATATATAAACGCTTCTGCACAGCAATGTATATGCTGTATTTTTATCCCAGGCTCAGAGATTTGACATGACGGCCTTGGGCGTACCAGCCAACAGGCCTCTTAGCATCATGCCAAGCAGAACTCCAGTCTCAACCACAGCGCATCTGTTCTGCCACTTGTTCCAACATTTGTCAGTTTCCTGAATCACTGAAGTTCACTGAGGGCCACATTGTTTCAGATGTTTCCAAATGAGCATGCCAACAGACCAAATAAGAAGACCAAGATTACATACCTCCAGATTTTTATAGAGGGCTTGTGCATGGATTTATCACAGTTTTATTATATTATTTTGCCAAATTATGAAAAGGGTAAAGTACATATTCAAGGTACATACACAAATCAGCCATTTTATTAAAACCACCTTCATGTTTCTACACTCATTGTCCATTTTATCAGCCCCACTGACCATATAGTTTCACTTTGTAGTTCTACAGTTACAGACTGTAGTCCATCTGTTTCTCTGCATACTTTGTTACCCTGTTCTTCAATGGTCAGGACCCCCACAGAGAAGTAATTTTTTTGGGTGGTGGGTCATTCTCAGCACTGCAGTGACAATGACATGGTGGTGGTCTATTAGTGTGTGTTGCACTGGTACGAGTGGATCAGACACAGCAGTGCTGCTGGAGTTTTTAAACACTTCAGTGTCGCTGCTGGACTGAGAGCCAAAAACATCCACCCAACAGCGTCCTGTGTGCAGTGTCCTGTGACCACTGATGAAGGACTAGAGGATGACCAACACAAACATGTGCAGCAGCAGATGAGCTATTGTCTCTGACTTTACATCTACAAGGTGGACCAATAAGGCAGGAGTGTATAATAGAGTGGACAGTGAGTGGACACAGTGTTTAAAAACTCCAGCAGCACTGCTGTGTCTGATCCACTCGCATCAACTCAACACACACTAATACACCACCACCACGTCAATGTCACTGCAGTGCTGAGAATGACCCACCACCCGAGTAATACCTGCTCTGTGGGGGTCCTGTGGGGGTCCTGAGCATTGAAGAAACAAAGTATGCAGAGAAACAGATGGACTACAGTCTGTAACTGTAGAACTACAAAGTAAAACTATATGGTCAGTGAAGCTGATAAAATGGACAACGAGTGTAGTTTGGTATAAAGACAATGAGGCAAGGCTGATGATTTAGCCATGCACTTAGCACCATGCTAATTGGAGGAGTTAGCAACATTAGCCTTGCATCTCCAGTGCTAAAACCAAAGAAACTAAAGCATGATCAACTCCATTTGAGGTTGTGGGGAAACCTGGGTAAATTTTCTTTTAAAAACATTAACCATTATTAGATTTTTCTGAAATCAATCAGTCGTTCTGAAAACTATCTATATCTCGCTGTAGGCCGGAGCCCATGCAGAATAGGAGAAGGTCAGTCGTTCCCTTTAAAAACGGCACACTGAGGAGGCAGTCTTCTCCATGCTGTGGATGAATCTTCATCCTGCTGGCTTTTTAACTTAAAGCCTCCTCCTGAAAAGCTGCTCTTTTGCCATGATTGGAAAAGGAAAGAAAGGGAAGACCAATCCGCATCCCACATGCAGATAAAAACAAAAGGGCTTCGACCCCTCCGGCCCGGCTGGAACACGGCCACTGAGGTGAGCAGCAGAGGAGCCCGGGGAGAAAGGGCCTCTAATTAGTGCTGAGTGGAATCCTAATGGGTTCCTATTGTCCGGCGCCAACCGCCTGCGGAGGGGAAATGGCCGCGTGTGGGTTGCTGTCATACACACATGTCGAGTCATTGTGGCTCTGCTTCGATCATACAGTGACAGGGACTGAGGACCAGGAGAGCTTTTCAGCACCTTCAGCTGGACGCTGTTTTAGGGGCACAAGATTTAAATGTCAAAAACAGCTTGATTTTGTTATAAGAGGTTAAAATTTTGTGCGTATTTTCTGTTTAGTTTAACATATTGGAAAAAGTAAAACATAATATATAAAATGTGCACAGGCTATGACTAATTCTTCTAGGATAAATTCAGTGAATAAACAGTAATTATGGATAAAAGTGTGCAGAAGTTTTTTTGGGGGAGTGTCCAAACTTTTGCATATGTGGCAACAGCACAAACCCAATAAATACAATCAAACATTATGCCACATAATAAACACTATACAGACAATTAGTACAAACTAAATGTCCTTACACATTGTACAACACTCTGTCCTATATACTTTCATTTATTAAAGGGGAATTCCACAGATTTTTCTAAATTTTAATTAAATGGTGCATAATTAACTGGTTAAGATGTAAAGAGAGTCATTCCGAGTAGTTTGGTGTGAAATGCTCTGTTCTCGAGAAACTTAGCTAGTCAGTATTATTCACAGTGGTGGTGATAGGAATCAGATGTCCACCTCTAAAAGCTCCCTCACAGAAAGTTATTACATCAAATGGTTATGAATTCACTGCCTGATGACTGAGACACTGTTTTATGATAGTTTTGAGAACTTAAACTCCATTCATGGTGGAGGGATACATGCAAGGCACTGTGAGGCAAAATAGTCCCCAAAGAAAACTTATTATTTCAGATTTTCCACCATTTTCCCCATCATCAACATTCCATACAAAACTCAAAAGACACATGTAGGTTCACTGGTGGTTTTGGATAGTAAATAAAATGTCTATATTTGTGTTGTAGTCATGGCGACCCCTTGTTCCTATCACCACCACTGTAAAGAAATCTGAACCATTTCACACCAAACTACTCTGAATCACTCTGTTTACACCTCAAACACTGAATTATGGGGGAATTTGGGGAAATCGGTGAAATTCCCCTTTAAATGTGATTATAAATCAATACAGCAAGCAAGTAAATGAACATGTATGTCTTTATAATAAGGACAAAATATCAGTGGGAATTTTTAATCCTTTCTGTTAGATGTTTTTGTAACTTTTTAGGAGAAGAATCCTTTCACACAGTATAAAAGGCAGCTGGAGTTTTAAAATGCTGCCAACAAATTATGATAATACAAAAATTGCCCTAACAATGACAATTTAAATGTCAAAGCATTTGTTTGATCAGTTGTATGAAGTTACAGTTGTGTGCAAATTCCATGGATGTGTTGATTTTCTGAGTGTAAATAAGTGAACACATCCTCTATAAAGACACACTTCTACACATTGTAATACACAATTATTGTTCATGGGCTAAATTTTAAAATATTTGGAGAAAAAATAAAACATAAAACATGACCTGTGCAAAAGTTATGGCACATTTTATATTTGTCATTTTTTTCCCAAAATATTCAATTCAGCAAAAAAATTGTGCACTAAAATGTGCAGAAAATGTTGTAGAGGATGTATTAACTTATTTACATTCAGAAAATCAACTAGGCATCTTGATAATGGAGAGCAACCATCAACAGAGTGTTTTAATGTGTTTATTGCATGCACTGGATTTTTATAAGCATTTAAATATCAAAACAGCTTTGAAAATAAATGGACTACAGTGGAAAAAGTGCTGCATTAATTGTACTCGAGCAGAAGTCAGCATAAACTGCTGTGATAAATGATGTAAACATTTGAATCAAGTAAAATCAACACATTAGAGTTTTCTGTTGACACTGTCAATCCATTCAGTTGGATATTTCTTAAGGACAGGAATTTAAGTTTCAAAACAGCTTAATTTGTATGAAGTTAAATGATGTGTGAGGTGAAACTGAAAGACACAAATCAACAAGAGCAAACTCTTCAACACAAACTCGGCAATCAATGAATATGCATGTCTTTACAAACAATAGACAATAGACATCACATCATTTATTTGTTATTTAAGCCTACAGTTTACAATTGATCCACTTCAGCTTGTACAATAAAATGACCACTTTATTACATGTATGCTCAAGTTTAATGCAGACGTCACTTTCTTATAGGGGAATTCCACCAATTTTCCAGAATTCCCCCCATATTTGAGTGTTTGAGGTGTAAACAGAGTGATTCAGAATGGTTTGGTGTGAAATGGTTTAGATTTCTATACAGTGGTGGTGATAGGAACCAGGGTTCGCCATGGCTACAACACAAATATAGACATTTTATTTACTATTCAAAACCACCAGTGAACCTACACGTGTCTTCTGAGTTTTATATGGAATGTTGATGATGGAAAAATAGTGCAAAGTCTGAAATAATATGTTTTCCTTGCATTGTTTATAACCCTCCACCATGAACACTTTTAGAGGTGGACGTCTGGTTCCTATCACCACCACTATGAACAAATCGGACTTGGTAAGTTTGTCCAGAATGGAGCATTTCACACCAAACCAGTCTGAAATTTAGAAGAAATGGTAGAATTCCCCTTTTATACATGAAGATATATTGGAGTGAGTATACTATATAATTACATTTAATTTGTACTAATTGTCTGTATAATGTTTATTATAAAGGATAATGTTTGTATTGTATTTATCACGTTTGTGCTGTTGTCATTCCGTCGTCCTCCTGTGTGCTGCTGTTATATGTTAAATACAGTTATTTACAGTCGTATGCAAAAATTTGTGCACCCCCAGTAAGATTGCATGTATTTGTTAATTTTCTGAGTGTAAATAAGTTAACACGTTCACTACAGAGAACACTGCACATTTTAAAGTACAATTACTGTTTATTTACTGAATTTAACATATTCAGGAAAAAAAACATACATTTTGGCCTGTGCATAAGTTATAGCACATTTCATATTTTTTACATTATGTTAAACAGAGCAGATAAACATAAATTGTGCACTAAAATTTGTGGTGTTCTCTGTAGGGGATGTGTTAACCTACTGCTCCTTACTCAACACCTTGCAGTAAATCATGGGTTGAGTTGACTTAAAACTAGTTTAATCATATCGATTAATCAATTTTGTAAAATCAATTTAATCATACAAAAAGCTAATACAATGACGCATCCGTTTAATGAACACTGCTCACCTATCACCTCAGGTTTGATTTAGCAAAGCCTTCTAACCTCTGTCCTGCATTCAAACAGTGGAAAAGAAGATGATTTATGTGCTTTAGGTAAGTCCAATGCTGTTATGATTAATTAACAAGGCTACGTAATGGCACAGTCAGTATTCTAGATGTGCTAAAGTAGGCCTCGGATAGCATCACAGCTTTTGGTTTTATTCTACAATGAAAACAAATCTAAAAATACATAATACATACAGTGCCCAATACGGAATAAAGGCCTAATGTTGCACCAAAGGGCAATATGTGCCACATCCTGCAGACTGAATCAGGCAGAGTGAGTCAGAGGGCTTAGCCGGCTGATGCTAAGTGTAATGCTAATGATGGCCACTAATGGAGCCTGACAGCACAATCTGCTCCTCATTGTTGTCCCACCGGAGGCCGGGTGCTGCTCGGTCTGGGACAGGAGCGAACAGGGCAGGGCAGGACGTGTGAGTCAGGGACTACGGAGGTGATCGTTTGAGCAGATCCCAGCTGATCCACGGACGAGGATTAACTTAATTAGCATCCCACACCCACTCCGGTCAAAAGCAACTGTCAGAAAACTGACCGTCCGATAATGTGAGCTTAATTCTCGGGCGGTCCCAGCAGCGCAGAGGGGAGATATTAAAGGAACATAATTAGACGTGACTGCTGGCTTTTGTGTGGTTTTCATATGTGCATCAGCTGGGCCCGACAGTGGTCGGCCTAATGCCCCATCAGCCTGCTGGTGATGTTAATGTCGTTGTCAAATAAATGCATTATACATTTTATAGTCGTTCATTCTGCAGCGGCGACGCATGAGCAAATGTGGCTGTAGGAGCTGACAGAGGGCAATTCAAATGCAGAATAATCCTGAATAATGCTAATGCTAATGTTTTGTCATTGGTGTCAGTGATAAGTGTGCATGTGTGCCTAACAGGAAATTATAGTCTAATGCTATTAGAAGTCCACTGCTATTCATTGATTAATTATAATCAATTAACAAGGCTGTGCAATGGCACATTTGTGTTTATTTTAATTAAAGCAAATCTAACAGTGACATAAATATGCAATACAAGTCGTGCTTACAAAGCGAGATGCTGAATCTCTTACAGTCGTTCACAAACTTTAGAGAACCCCCGGTCAAATACCACACATTTTGTTAATTTAAATATCTCATTTTCTGGACAATTTCTATTTATTTGTTGCGTTTAACATACTGGAAAAAATAAAACATAAAATATAATTGAACAGGTCAAATTTTTTTATGTTAAATTCAGCAAATAAAAAGTAATTGGGTATTAAAATGTGCAGAAGTGTGTTCTCTGTAGAGGATGTGTTAATTTATCTTCAATTATCTTAGAGATATAGTCTTCTTAAGAAAGAAGCTGAATGCCTTTGTTTTTATAGGCACAGATTCAGCCTGATTTGAGTACAAAAGCTGGTGATATGATTACACATTAGCATTATCATGATAAATTACAACACTTTCCTGAGCACATCACAGGCAGTTATTTATTGTCAGTGTTTCTAGAACAGTGGACAGTTGCATGCCTCATAACAAGAGATTTACAACTAACTGCAGATGTAAACAACAGCCAGTGACAACACATTGTAAAATTAATACTGCATAGTAACAAGACCGGATGTTTATTTTTACCAAATGTTTACTTTCCCTTCTGTTTCTTATTATGTTAAATGCAATTTACAATATTTTTAAAATTGAACTCAATTCATTTGGCAAAAATAAATAACATCCTATCTTTTTTTAGATTTAGGTTTATTGAATTTCCCAGTGCTTGCTTGGGTAATGAGTCCATTCCAACTTGTTAGCATACATCAAAAAGGCTCAATATTGTGATACATATTGTAAATTGTAATTTTACATTTTTGCCATATTACCCATCCTATTAAATGAAGAATTCTTATCTCTAGAGGGACTTAGACCACAGATCTGCCTCTAAAACTGGCCCTGTACATTCAAACCAATCACTTCAACAAGTCCTGCAGCCCTTGCACTCCAATCCTGGCCATGTCCCACAGACAGGTTTAGTATCACTGAAGCTCAAATGGGCTTTGCAGCCCAAATGCCATCAGCTAAGCCCTTCTCAGACCTGCTTTGGCCAGCCCTCCTGCCAGGCCTTCCAAAACAATGTGGTCATTAAATGAGCAAACAGATTAGTGCATGCTAACACACTGGGGAGTTAGGCCCCTGCTAGCTCCCAGCAGGTACGGCTAATCAGCTAACACTGAGTGAATACAGTGGCACATCTGGCCAACCTACTACATACAGTACAAATAGCGTAGCTTTCACTTTCTGCAAGTGTGACTGAGGACTGTTAGCGTCTGAATACACGTGCAGGGAGGGGGCTCTATTAGCACTGTTGTTACAGAGCTTTGTATCACTGATATGATAACTTTACAGGAGAAGGAACAACTTAGCATTAATGTACATTAAAGCAACAGTATTTTATCCAAAGTCATTTTGGATTGTATTTATTGATCTCATATATAGTTTTAGGCTGAAAATCTTGTTAAGTCTAAACATGGAGAAGCAGCATTTAGCTACTATGCTGCTCTTAAATGGATCCAGTTGACAGAGAGCATTAGAAAAGCCCCAACACTGGACACTTTAAATCCGGTCTGAAAATGTTCCTGTTTGATCAGCTTTCAGCTCAATTTAAACACTGTTAGCTCTACTGCACTTCTCTACTATGATTTCTTTTTTTTAAATCTATCGTTTTAATCATGTTTAATCATGTTTTAATCATGTTTCCTATATCTTTTTAAATTAAAATTTATAAAAATTGAGGGACTCTAAAAACAAAGCTAGCTTGAAAAACAAAGCGAGTGCTAACGCTAGCAACTAAATACCTAATTTCCTCGACTATAATGAAAGTTGGCAGCAATCAATAATAGTGCTTGTCATCAGAGCATGCACATCAAAAAGACATCAAAAGGTATACAAAATGTATAATATGATGATGATATAAAATGTATTTTATTATTTTTGTCCAAAATAAGAAATATACAGTGTAAAGTAGTATAAAGGGGTATAAAGTATAAATAATGAGTGTATAAATATAGTAATGAATATGTGCAGCACTAATTAAGATTATTTGTATTTACTATTGTTTATGTTACTATTTTGGATGCACACATTGGAACATGCTGGTGAAGGAAATATGACAGAATTTGTTGAAATTAAAGAAACTGTTTTTTAATACAACCCAAAAAAAGTATTAATGAATGTTTATGCTGGCTCTGCTCATTCGCACCATCATGATTTTTACAACACAAACAGCCTTACACATTTGTAGAATGAATGATCCGTTATTATATTCGGGACCCTCCAACTTTCCCAGGAGAAAAAGTGATGACCGAAACACCTCTTTTTTCTATTAAAGACTATAATAGGAGAAAGCCTCTTAGTGGATATTTGTGTTTGGTTTAGATCTTCTCCATCACTTATGTTTGCTAGTCCTGTTTGCTGTTTAAATCTCTTCTTTGTTGCGTGTCCAGACTTCCCTATTGACTTCTTTGAACCGCCAATGTTCTGTGTGCTGCGGCTTTGTACCCATCTCAACCTCTCATCTCCGAACACGCTAAGTCGCTAACCCACCGACTCTTTCCCGCATTGGTTCGATGCGATTAGTGTAAATGCCATGGTCGCTTTTTTAGATCTTTCGCAGTGAATACATATGCCAAGCAATGTGTGCAGTGCATATACAACATTGCAGTATGAATTTCTGACAGTTCCATTGCAGAAGTTTAAATATAAAATATGCCAAGTTATGCTAACTTCCACCAGACATTCTCAAGGATGAATCACTAATGTGCAAAGTATAGCCTAAGAGTGCTAGTTTCCTCACAAATCTTTCACATAGATTAACCACAACAAGAGTAAAAAAAAGTGTATACATCACAGTGTGAAGCCTTATAACCATGCTGTTGCTAAATTGTAAGAAACACTAAGTGTTATCTTTGCTAATATTCAGAGTGACGGCTAATCACTGGTGAGCAAATAGGCTAAATGCTATGCTAGCTTCCTTACAAATCTTTTGCATTGATTACAAACACCACAAGTGTCCACTGCATATACAACACAGGATAAAGCTGTTTTATTGCTAAACTTTTAAGATACGCTAAGTGTTCTCTTTGCTATCTTTGACCATACATGCTCATGGGTGACTGCTAATCAATAAGCAAAATATAGCCTGAATGCAATGCTAGTTTCTTCACAACTCTTGTATACTGATCGCATACACAAAGAGTAAACACAGAGCGCAGTAAGATGTACAAACATCACCCACAGTATGAAGCTTTCTGCCGGATGTATTGCTATTTTTGTTTTTATTTTAAGCTAAGTGTCCTTAAATTTGAGCAGACATGCTCAAAGGTGGCTGCTGATCACTAATGAGCAAAATAAAGCCTAAGTGCCAAAGTTCACAGATCTTTCATACTGCTTACAAACACTCAGAGTAAACAGTGCAAAGCAGTAGCAGCGGTATGATTAGGCCTGGTGGGCTGCTCACAGCATAGATAAGCCAAAACAACAAGTAAAAATGCATTCGCTAAATATGCAACATGTTTCAAATTGCTTGTTTAACCAATAAGCATTAGGGGTTCCCAAAACATTACAACCTCAAAATAAGACAAACATTTAGAGTTCTGAGTTTTATGTTTTCCCTGGTTCTGAGGTTGACACTGTTGAGGTTACCACTATGTTTGATCTAGCCACCAGCCCACGAGAGTGGAATTCAAGGTTCAGCCCACCTGTGAATTTGTTGTGCCCATCTGAAACAGCCTGGCACCACTACTGGTGTCCAGTAAGATGCACAAACAACCAACAATATGCAGCTTGCTGTTAGCTCTATTTCTAAATTTTAAGATATGCTAGGCAATATTCCCTGCTGAAAAAAACAGCATGAATTCCATGCTAGTTTATGCTGGTCTGATGAAGGTTTAGCTGGTCACCCTGTATGGTCATGCTGGTTGACCAGCATACCAGCACCCAAAGCACAGTATATGCTGGTTTTGCTGGTGAACAGCCATGCCATGCTGTTTTGTGTAGCAGCGTCCTCACTAACTTTCATATAGATTTTTTCCAGACATAATGGAATAAGGGATAAGGGATGACTAATGAGTGCAATGTTCTCTGACAAGCTACAAAGGTTCCCCACATGCATATACTATTACAGCATGACCACAGAATCAAGAATCATCACGATTCCCCAGCTCAAGCCCTCCCAGTGGGACCTCAGCCTCTGGTTCCTCTTAGCTCTAAGAGCCTCATCAGGATGATCCAGAGCAGCTCGGGGTGTGGACTGAAAGAGAGATAATATTGGACCCACCACAGTACAGAGAAACCTCCCTGCAGATGAGCAAACACCGCTACAAATGGCCCGAGCTGCTAGCACAATGCTAGCATGAATGGAACTAAATTAGCTGGAGGCTAACGACAATTTGCCAACACCTGTATTAGTGTGCTAGCACGGCAGGGAGCTGGGCTGGACAAGCTGTAATCCGTATAAACCCGCAAGGGTCCATCCCACCAAAGGAGTATTTGCATATTCTCAATTTATTGCTTGATAAGGAAGAACCTGGCAGCAGAAGGTTTCCAGGGATTGAAGCTAATGTCATTCCTCCACTGGCTCACTCTCTCGCTCTCACTCTCTCTCACTGCCTGGGTGGCTGGGTGATTATCCCTGGCTGATGTTAGTGATTGTGAGGGCTATGTATGTGTTAGGGATTAGCAGGCATTAGCATCAGGGTGAGCTACTACATGAGCTAATTTGAGGGGTGGAGAAGATAGGGAAGCCATTAGGCTGGGCTGTGTTTGCACAGGAGTTCTGATGTCTCACTACGCTTTCTGTTCTGCTTCTCTTTTTGTGGAGGAGACACAGAAAAGAGGAAGAATGGAGGGATAGGGTGGACCTTGTGTGCTCACAAAACTAATCTTATTCCCGAACAAAACAAAAGGATCAAAGACAAAGATGTAGAGTCTCGAGTGCCGGCTGAGGGGAATTTACGTCAGCACCAGTTGGCATTCCAGGCCATCAGAATGCCTCAAAATTCAAAGGAGAAATTTGTTTCTTTGCCTTCAGAAGACCTGACTCGGTTCTAAAGAAAGAAGCTCTGAAGACTAAGAAGTTGTAGCTCATTAGGCATTGTCAAAATATGTAAATGTGTGTCATTCATTTCAAATTATATTATTTTAGCATGCATATGAAAAATCACACTATTTGGATAGATGAGGTGTAGTTTCTCCATCTTGTAATCAAGAATTTCAGGAATAAACATTGCTAGCTGTTAGCACTGCTAGCTGGCTAAGCCATAGCATAGCTGAAGTTAGGCAAAGGTATTTGCTGACATTTTCCCCCTCATATTATACCAACATTATGGCAAAAACTGTGACAAAATCCTGCATCAAGCTACATCAATACAGTCAACTACATCAATAAAGTCAAGCTGACAGTGACAGAGAGAGACAAACAGAAGCTTAGCTAGCTAGTAGCGCTACAACAGTGAGTAAACTTTCTGCTTAGTCTATCAATCAAATGTTTATCCACGCAAATTTAACACAGTGGCTGAGTGAAGAATGTGAAATACTGAGTTTTAAACTTACAACTTTTATTAAACAAAAACTTAAAAAGTGGGTTAAAAAACTTGCTTCAATGACTCTTGTAGTGTTTTGTTTTCTCTCTGTTTGTTCTCACACATAAATTTACAGATGCAGTCAATCGTTTGCAGAACACCCAGGCATGCATAATTAATTTCAACATTGCATAAATATAATCTGAAATTAATAACAGGCCCCAAATGTATGTATTGTGATATAAACTGTGTCTGTTCTACAGTTTCTCATTAGGTTGAATGAATAACTGGCTCTAAATGTAGGTATTGTGATATAAACTGAGTCTGTTCTATAGTTTCTCATTAGGTTGAATGAATAACTGGCTCTAAATGTAGGTATTGTGATATAAACTGAGTCTGTTCTATAGTTTCTCATTAGGCTAAATGAATAACTGACTCTAAATGTATGTATTGTGATAAAAACTTAGTCTGTACTACAGATTCTCATTAGGGTGAATGAATAACCGGTTCTAAATGTAGGTACAGTGATATAAACTGAGTCTGTTCTACAGTTTCTCATTAGGTTGAATGAATAACTGGCTCTAAATGTAGGTATTGTGATATAAACTGAGTCTGTTCTACAGTTTCTAATTAGGTTGAATAATTAACTGACTCTAAATGTAGGTATTGTGATATTAATTGAGTCTGTACTACAGTTTCTCATTAGGTTGAATGAACAACTGACTCTAAATGTAGGTATTATGATATAAACTGAGTCTGTTCTACAGTTTCTCATTAGGTTGAATGAATAACTGGCTCTAAATGTAGGTATTGTGATATAAACCGAGTCTGTTCTACAGTTTCTCATTAGGCTGAATGAGTAACTGATTCTAAATGTAGGTATTGTGATAAAAAATGAGTCTGTTCTACAGTTTCTCATTAGGGTGAATGAATAACTGGTTCTAAATGTAGGTATTGTGATAAAAAATGAGTCTGTTCTACAGTTTCTCATTAGGTTGAATGAATAACTGGTTCTAAATGTAGGTATTGTGATATAAACTGAATCTGTTCTATAGTTTCTCATTAGGCGGAATGAATAACTGATTCTAAATGTAGGTATTGTGATATAAACTGAGTCTGTTCTACAGTTTCTCATTAGGGTGAATGAATAACCGGTTCTAAATGTAGGTACAGTGATATAAACTGAGTCTGTTCTACAGTTTCTCATTAGGTTGAATGAATAACTGGCACTAAATGTAGGTATTGTGATATAAACTGAGTCTGTTCTACAGTTTCTCATTAGGTTAAATAATTAACTGACTCTAAATGTAGGTATTGTGATAAAAAATGAGTCTGTTCTACAGTTTCTCATTAGGTTGAATGAATAACTGGTTCTAAATGTAGGTATTGTGATAAAAAATGAGTCTGTTCTACAGTTTCTCATTAGGTTGAATGAATAACTGGTTCTAAATGTAGGTATTGTGATATAAACTGAATCTGTTCTATAGTTTCTCATTAGGCGGAATGAATAACTGATTCTAAATGTAGGTATTGTGATATAAACTGAGTCTGTTCTACAGTTTCTCATTAGGGTGAATGAATAACCGGTTCTAAATGTAGGTACAGTGATATAAACTGAGTCTGTTCTACAGTTTCTCATTAGGTTGAATGAATAACTGGCACTAAATGTAGGTATTGTGATATAAACTGAGTCTGTTCTACAGTTTCTCATTAGGTTAAATAATTAACTGACTCTAAATGTAGGTATTGTGATAAAAAATGAGTCTGTTCTACAGTTTCTCATTAGGTTGAATGAATAACTGGTTCTAAATGTAGGTATTGTGATAAAAAATGAGTCTGTTCTACAGTTTCTCATTAGGTTGAATGAATAACTGGTTCTAAATGTAGGTATTGTGATATAAACTGAATCTGTTCTATAGTTTCTCATTAGGCGGAATGAATAACTGATTCTAAATGTAGGTATTGTGATATAAACTGAGTCTGTTCTACAGTTTCTCATTAGGGTGAATGAATAACCGGTTCTAAATGTAGGTACAGTGATATAAACTGAGTCTGTTCTACAGTTTCTCATTAGGTTGAATGAATAACTGGCACTAAATGTAGGTATTGTGATATAAACTGAGTCTGTTCTACAGTTTCTCATTAGGTTAAATAATTAACTGACTCTAAATGTAGGTATTGTGATATAAATTGAGTCTGTACTACAGTTTCTCATTAGGTTGAATGAACAACTGACTCTAAATGTAGGTATTATGATATAAACTAATGAATAACTGGCTCTAAATGTAGGTATTGTGATATAAACTGAGTCTGTTCTATAGTTTCTCATTAGGCTGAATGAATAACTGGTTCTAAATGTAGGTATTGTGATAAAAAATGAGTCTGTTCTACAGTTTCTCATTAGGGTGAATGAATAACTGGTTCTAAATGTAGGTATTGTGAAATAAATTGTGTCTGTTCTACAGTTTCTCATTAGGTTGAATGAATAACTGGTTCTAAATGTAGGTATTGTGATATAAACTGAATCTGTTCTATAGTTTCTCATTAGGCGGAATGAATAACTGATTCTAAATGTAGGTATTGTGATAAAAACTGAGTCTGTTCTACAGTTTCTCATTAGGTTGAATGAAAGGTATTATGATATAAACTGAGTCTGTTTTACAGTTTCTCATTAGGTTGAATAAATAACTGGCTCTAAATGTAGGTATTGTGATAAAAACTGAGTCTGTTCTACAGTTTCTCATTAGGGTGAATGAATAACTGGTTCTAAATGTAGGTATAGTGATATAAACAGAGTCATGTTGCATTAGGCTGAATGGGATTTTTACCAGCGTTCTGTAAAGCCTGTTTGAAAGAACATATTGGTGGGCGGGGCATGGATATGCCAATTCATACTAGATGCTGAGTACTTAAGATTAATAATTGAATAATAACCCTGCAGTTTAAGGGGTTAATACACATGACAAACTGTTAACTGCAGGACAGTTATGTCCTATAAAAAGAGGTAAATCAGCAAAGTCCAATTCTACAAGCCTGATACAGTCATCCAGTACTTGTTCTCTTTCGGAATCTTCTCTTTGTGAGCATTGTTACTCATGAAGCATCTCGTAGTTCTTTAAGCTGAGTGACTTAGTTCTCCTTCTGGTGAAACACTGGACCATGGCTTAAAGGCCAGTGTGACTAAATGAAAGGATTTTATAGTCACACTGAGTTGGCATGATTTTCAATCTGGGTCCACACAGCTGCATGAAGCTGTCAATGAGCAATGCTCTTCTGTCATCATAAGAAGAACGATAGAGAAGTTTTTTTCCACAATTATGTGTGATTAATAGCATTTTCAACAGAACTGCATGAATTTGGATCCATCCAGTTAAACTTTCAAGACGCTAAATGGTGAGTATGATGGAATCACATTAAAACTCAGTCCAGACCACTTTTCATAGTGTTTGGAGAAGGACAAGTAGAGTTAGGACCACTGAATATGTCTTTAAGTAGCATCAACAGCAAGAATGACAATGATGAAATTAATGTCTATTACTGTTTAGCAAAAAATCAAATGAAATTTTCAGATAATAAGCAAAGTTTTTGTTAATATATATCAGAATGTACCAGTGCTCTAACAAAGCAAGAGATGACCTCTCTGATCATTCATCTCTGACAAACTTTATATAAATGAACTGAGCAGCGACCAATCAGATTGTTGATATGTGGCACTGTAACTAATTGCATCACATCTACGGTCACAAGATTTACACTGAAGGCACATACAACCCCATTTCCAAAAAAGCTGGGACGCTGTGCAGAATGTAAATAAAAATAGAATGCAATGATACGCAATATCATACATGTACATGTACTTATATCAAAAATGATATAAGTACATGTAAAGCAAATACTACAAAGACAACATGTCAAATGTTGAAATTGAGAAATTTTATTGTTTTTTGAAAAATATATGCCCATTCTGAAGTTGATGCCAACAACATGTTCCAAAAAAGTTGGGACGGGGGCTTGTTTACCACTGTGTTTCATCACCTCTTCTTTTAACCACACTCTGTAAGCATTTGGGACCCAAGGAGACCAACTGCTATAGTTTTGAAAGTGAAATGTTTTCCCATTCTTGTTTGATATAGGATTTCAGCTGCTCAACAGTTCAGGGTCTCCCTTGTCATATTTTTCATTTCATAACTCTCCAAATATTTTCAGTGGGTGACATGTCTCGACTGCAGGCAGGACAATTTAGCACCTGAACTCTTTTAATATGGAGCCATGCTATTGTAATACATGCAGAATGTGGTTTGACATTGTCTTGCTGACATTAGCAAGGCTTTCCCTGAAACAGACGTCGTCTGGATGGCAGCATATTTTGCCAAAACTTGTATATAGTGCTCAGCATTAATGCTGGCTTCACAGATGTGCATGTCACCCATGCCATGTGCACTAATGCACCCCCATACTATCATGAACACTGGCTTTTGAACTGTGTACTGATAACAAGCTGAGTGGTCTTGAGCCCAGAGGACACAGTGTCCATGATTTCCAAAAAGAATTTCAAATGTTGACTCGTTGGACCACAGAACACTTTACCACTTCCCCTCAGATTATTTTAAATGAGCTCGGGCCCAGAAAAGGTGGCAGCATTTCTGGATTCTTTTTATTTATGGTTTCTTCATTGCATTTTAGAGCTTTAACTTGCATTTGTGGATGCAGCAAAAAACTGTTTTCACCGACAGCAGTTTTCAGAAGTGTTTCTGAGCCCATGCAGTGATTTCCATTAGAGAATGATTTCTGTTTTTTATGCAGTGCCGCCTGAGGGCTTGAAGATCACGGCCAGCAAATGCTGGTTTTTGGCCTTGTCCCTTGCATACAGAGATTTCTCTGAATTCTCTGAATCTTTTAATGTTATTATGTACCGTAGATGATGAAAAGCAAAAGCTCTTTGCTGTTTTATGTTGAGAAACTTTATTCTTGAATCATTGCACTGTTTGATCATGCAGTCTTTCACAGAGTAGTGGTGAACTCCTCCTCATCTTTACTTCTGAAAGACTCAGCCTCTCTGAGATGCTCTTTGTATACCTAATCATGTTACTGACCTGTTGTCAATCAACCACCGGGTGTTTTTTTTAGCATTACACAACTTTACAAGCCAACTTTTTTGGAACGTGTTGTTGGCATCAAATTCAAAATGGGTAAATATTTTTCAACAACCAATAAAAATTTTGTTTCAACATTTGATTTGTTGTCTTTGTACTATTTTCAATTAAATATAGGGTTTAAATTTGCACATCATTGCAATTTGTTTTTATTTACATTTTGCATAGCGTCCCAACTTTTTTGAAAATGGGGATGTACAACGGCAGATAAAATGTCATAATTACTTCAGATGATTTTACCTAAGAAACAATATTAAGCAGCTTTGGGGCTCAAACTAGCCTATAACTCTAAACAGACTTTCTCTTATTGCACCTCAGCCTGCCTATGTTTGAGCGACACGGCTGCGAAGCAGCCAATAACCGTTTTTTCACTGTAATGAAACTACGGCGTTCACTCGAACAGTGCAGCTACTGCAGATTTTGAAAACATACATAAAATATAAAATACAATCTTCTCTAACTTCTAATCTTCTGCCTAACTAGCACATGTCTTTACTATGCTCAAATTATCATAAAATTCAGAATTCATTAATATTATTATTTTAAAAGCTGCAATCCTGAAATCTGAGAATACGGCAGCCCACACAGTCCCCCCAACTTCTGTCGTCTTTGCCAGATTAAGCTTAAACACAGACACTTGAAGCTTGTAAGAATTATATATTCCTTTCTTCCACTGACAGAAAACCAGCATAAACCAGCACATTGTTGCAGGAAGCCTCATATCTCAATTTCTATCGTTTTTCAATTTTTGACACAGTTTGAAAAGGCCAGTTTTCCTTTATGTTGTGTTATGCAGAACTTTATGATGAAAGGACTAACAGAAGTGGTCAAAAATTACTTGGAAAAAAATATTTCTCAATTTACTTCCATTAAATGTTAGGAGCATTTCCTGTCCTGTAAAGTTAACTTCCTGGAGATACAAGGTTTTGTTCCGATAGCAGCATTTGTTGTGTTTTAGATGCTGGTATGCTGGTCAACCAGTATGACCACACTGGGTGACCAGCTAAACCAACACCAGACTAGCAGAAACCAGCTTAGGCTAGCATGTGATTTCATGTAGGCAGATCAGCTGGCCTTCTTTCTACCTGATGATAAACAAAACTACTGTTTTTGACCTTAAACGTGCACATTTATGAGCTGATGACGACTTTGGTTTTTCTTTTCCTTTCACATTCACTGCTAATGCTAAATCGCTTCATCTTGTCCTCATGTTCTGTCCTTTGTACCTGTTTGCATGTAGTGTTTAATGGTGACATCAATCTCCCCCATTAACTCTGACCCGCTGCTACAGAAGCCCCCCGTCCCCAGAGAGCTCCGAGCTGGGGAGGCTAGCTACTGTCATTTAGCCTGGGTTTTGATTTTAAGTGAATATCAGATCTGATGTCAGTGGCTATTCCCACAGGCTGCGACCCCATCAAATACCCCTCTGAGCCAATTAGTGAGGAAACAGGATGACAGAGGAGAGGAGCTGAGCGGACGCTGGAACACATGCTGCCTCGCTAGCGCAGAGGCTAATGGCTAATCAGAGAGGGGCTTATTGTTACCATCGTGGCCGGATTAAGTGGGTCCTTGTGGGGACAGACGTCCTGGGAGAGCTGGGTGTGTACCAAGAAAGCCAATAAAGAGAGAGATGGGTGAGACAGTGTAGAAATATTAAAGAGACGGTCTGAGGAGCTGGGGGGTCAGGCAGGGGGGTGGACAAACAAATCCGTAGAGAATCTGACATGACAAAGTCTTTGATTAGCAAAAGTGACCTTGGGATTGTGAAAGATGCTATATACATGTAACACATTATTATTATTATTATTAAATGAGCAGGATGTAAAAAATAATAATAATAATAATACAAATAATAAATTATTTAGATTCTGATATGAGAAAAGCTATATCCATTATATATATATATATATATATATATATATATATATATATATATATATATATATATATATATACATATATTTATATGGTGGTTCTGCAAATACATAGAAATGCCAGAAAACTTTATTTAATGTTTATTTATTTTTTGTGCTTAAGCGTGCTGTCTGTAGATGACGTATAAACTTATTTTCACTAAGTAAATCAACAACAAACTTTTGCATTTGATTTTGTATCAGAAAACTTTAAATATGTATCACATAAAAACTTTGAGTGCAGATGATTTTTATCCCATAATTATAATGAAACATGCAGTTGGTCGGTGTTCTTTAGGTGCTGATCTTCCCAATGTGCTCAGAAATGTATATAATGATGTAATTTATCATGATTATGATAAACATTATTGTATTGCCCACCTCTATGTTAACATGTTCTGCTATTCACAACTTTGACTGAAAATGAGTAATTATGTCTTAAGATGAATGGTAATTAAATAATGAGAGGACATCATGAGCTGTGATGACACGGAGAACCTAACCATGACTGATCACACACACACACACACACACACACACACACACTTCTCTGATCCGGCCTTTATTGATCACTTCATTTGGGGCCTGATGGCCGCTCCATCTTTCCTGTCATCTTCCATTGAGCGGAGCGGTCAGGGCGGAGTGGACTGCAGAAAGGAGGAAAGCAGGGAAAGGACAGTTCTAAGAGGTGCGGGGGTGTGTTGGGAGGCCACCGTCTGTCGTGCTGTCATGGTGTGTGTGTGTGTGTGTGTGTATCTGACAAATAGGCCAAGCAGGTGGTGTTACTAAACGCTGACTGGTGCGGAGTGACCGAGGATCTCACAGTGCTTGTGTGTGTGTGTGTGTGTGTGTGTGTCTGTGTGTGTGTTTGTGTGTGTGTGTGTGTGTGTGTGTGTGTGTGTCTTTGTTTTTGTACATTTTCAGGACAAACATGTGGACAGACGCAGAGAAATTTGGTTCTAACCTGCAGCACCAACACAATCCACACTTAGTAAAGTGCATTTTTATTAAAGCTCCATTTTGTTTCTTAAACACTGAGAGCAGAAATATTTCTGAGGTTCAGAAATGCACATTACATATACAGTACTGTGCACCTGGAAAATTATATTTATTGGGAAGTGGGTGTTTACTTGCTCTGAAAAAAAAATATTACAGTAAATATTAGACAGTTCACACATTTAAGAAACATTTGAAAACGTATCCCTGTAACTCAATTAACACTTTCTTGACTTTTCTTTGCCATTTCTGTTTAACTTCATCTGTCATTGTCTTGTCTGTTACTGTAAAACATTATCAGGTGTCTCTAAAGCACCTATGAGCTGCTACCAGTATGAAAAGTGCACTATAAATAAAGATATTATTATTAGTAGTAGTAGTATTAATAATAATGATAATAATAATAAAACATTAATATAATGAGTAGTGATTTTATATGTCCGGACAAAGTATAAAAACAAGCATGTGTGTGTGTTGTGATGAGCTATGGGATGGGATTGCACTGTGCTCTCTCTCCCTCTCTCTCTTTATCTCTCTCTCTCTCTCTCCAGAATAAAAAGCTGGACACTCCCCCCCAACTGTTTGGCATTCAGCACGCTCCCCCGGCCTCTTTTCTTTCTTCCTCTTTTTCTTTTCTCTTTCTTTTTTTTTTATAACGCATTGTTAACAAAACATTTTACCAGGCTTCGGCTGGTACATTATCCTGTGGGCCTCCGGAGAGAGTGATTTAGGCAAATTCATTCAGAGGGGTGTGGCCGAGGCCTCTTTACAAAATGCCACATGGGTCAAAGTCAGAGCTTCTGTCCGTTCCCTTTAAAGAGCCTCCATACATTAAACACCAATTAGCCTCTCTCTCTCTGGGCGAGAGTGCTGCAGGGAGAGTGGACGCTATGATCTTTCTGCATATGCATGCATAGCCCATGCTAATGGCCCTGCATTACGGATTATGAAAGGATCAATTGACTTTCATAAAGGCCAGAGGTGGCCAAACGCCTCATAATGTTCACATCTATGCCTTTACTCTTTTTAATGCAACATATGGATTTATATCTGCACGGGCCGAGACTCAGAAAGAGAGAGAGGGTGGGGAGGTATTTCTTTTTCTGATAAGAACAAAAGAATGTTTAAAGACTGGACAGAACAGTGGAGAACGCTGTACACTTGAGTTTAATAACGAGGTCTGAGACTTAAAAACTCTTTTAAAGTGAAGTTCATGTGAAACCAGACACTACTTTTCCTTTTAAACCTCTCACACTGCAAAGAGATGAGCTAAAATACAAGAAATAAAGACTGAATTTGAGGAGAAAATTATTGAATACTCGTGAAACTGTCTCTTCATGCATCAAAGATCATTTTACTGGACAAGAAATCTTAAAATAAGCTTCAATTTGAAAGTAGAAAATATTGTTTTTCAGATCAGATGACCTGAGATCAGACTCACTACAGAATAGTAATCAGTTAAACACACTGGATATTAGCAAATAATTCTTGATATAATTTTTTACATTCTTGATTTTAGCACAGGGAAAAAATGAAGGAAATAAATCAATAATTTTAGCAGAAATGACTGGAGTACACTCCTAAAAAAGGTTCTTTGGCAAAGACAATGGTTGCATATAGAATCATGAACACTCAAATAACCCTATGCATTATTAAATGGTTCTTTACATGGTAAAATGGTTCTTCAGACTGATGGAGAATGCGTATATGGTTCTATGTAGCACCAAAAAAGATTCTGCTATTGTTACGATGTTTTTGTCTTTTACTCTCTCTCTCTTTTACTCTCTCTTTTTTACTCACTCGTTTTTCTTTTACTCTCTCTCTCTCTCTTTTACTGTTTTATTCACTCATTTCTCTTTTACTCACTCTTTTCTTTCTCTCTTTTACTCTCTCTCTATTTTACTCTCTCTTTTATGCTCTCTTACTCTCTCTCTTTTACTCACTCTTTTCTTTCTCTTTTACTCGCTTGTTTATTTCATTATTTTTATTATATTAAGTTAAATTCAGTAAATAAACAGTAACAGTGTATTAAATGTGCTGAAGTGTCTATGTAAAGGATGAGTTCACTTGAATTTAACATTAATGTAACTTATATTTAACTCTTATTTTTTCACTTTCCATTCTACAACAACAAAAAAGGAAAGAATTGTACACAAAGATCTGAATTAAAGCCATATCAAATATCTCCTCTTTGAACCTTTAACACAAGTGTCGGCCAGAATGATGGAATGAGCTCCGAGTCAGAAATCACTCACATTAAAGCACAGCGTGTTTTAGTTCAGTTAGTGCTGTATAAAGTGGAGGGGGGGTCGGGTGGGGGTGGGGAGGGGGTGCAGTAGACAGGCGCTGACCGAAGGTGAAAGTGGGCGCTGGCGTTTTGATAAAGTGAGCGTTAATGAGGGCTGTATTGAGGCAGTCATTGTCCCGCAGCGCTGCCTCTGTCTGCCGGCCTCGGCCTGTGAAGCTGACAGAAATAATGAACTGACCACTTTGAACTGGCCTCCTCAATATTGACTGGCTGCACACAGCAGATGTCTCCGGCCAAAGCAACTGGTAAATGCACATTAGGATAACAAAGGGGGTCTTTTCACTGAGGGGGTGTGTTTGTGGGGGGTTGTTGGGGTTGGGGGGGGCGGGTATTAGCGTAGTCCGCTCACACGCACAGAGCTTCATTTTAAAACAATCTGTTTGTCAGAGCGGCTATTCAGACCCTCACTGTGTATATGTGTGTGTGTGTGTGTGTGTG